>NW_028328268.1:0-36482 GCF_054136105.1 Typopeltis vanoorti
CTGGCGTTCACGAGAACCCACAAGCACGAACGCTATAAATCATGGCGCGTTGGATAGAACAACTAAAAATATACAACAATTATGTATTGCATTTTTGCCTGTAATTCTCATTTTTTTTGTAACTTCAATTTTTATTATTGTGTTTCTACCTTTAGTGGATACCTGAAGAAGGCTGTAAAAGGCTAAAATTAGTTGTATCGGTTTCATTAAAACTTACTATTTTATCACGGTTTTAAAGTCATTAAATATCTATTTTTTTAAATGTACCATAACAACTGAGTAGAAGCTCAGGAACACACACACACACACACACACACACACACACACACACACACACACACACACACACACACACACACACACACACACACACACACACACACACACACACACACACACACACACACACACATAACACAAAAAAAACTTTAATGAATGACGACTAGTTTCATCGGTGTCCCGACTTCTTCAGTTGGGTAAGAAATAACACAAAACTTATAAAACTAACAAGGTATAAAACATGGCCCTTTCAGCTCAATAAAAAGAAGAAGAATAGCAACAGTCATATTTGAAATAGTGACCGCGTGCTATTGTTAGCGTGAGTCGAATGTGAGTGACAACTGACTTTAGAGCGCCAGTACTGGATTACTGCGCTATGGGAATCAGGGAAACTGTAGCTAAGATTGTTGTTCATGTGTGAAGGGTCCCAGAACTATTTCTTTTGATTCTACAAATTGGTCGTGCGGTTCCAATCAATTTGGTCTTGACGTTCTTCTAAGTTAGAGTTTGCGGAGAAAAGAAGATGACTAGAAAGGGCGCTCGCTCGGGTTCTTCTGTAGGAGATGTTATGTCTATGTTCCTCAAGACATAGATAAATAGATTTATCTGTCTGACCAAGATAAGGTCGAACACAGTCGCACACAACTTTATAAACACCTGGAAAATGCAGTTGGTTGTGTTTTGGTTTTGGTCGACTCAGAAAAGAACGACGTTTTGGCAGAGTAGTACAGTCGGTTTTTATATTGAATTTCTTCAAAAATCCTAGCTAGTTTTGGGGTAAGAAAGCTAATAAATGTTAACTGGATGTGAGTGATACGGTTGGATTCATCTTCTTGTCGAGGTTGCTGACGTGGCCTCAAACGTTTAGTGATGTTACGAGATGAATATCCATTATTAAAGAAGGTGCTTTTCAGGAAGTTGAGTTCTGTTTGAAGGTCTTCTGTGGAAGTAAGACATCTTGCACGATGGGCAAGAGTGGAGATGATACCAAGTTTCTGTGGAGGGAAGTGATGAGACGAGGCATACAAATATCTATCAGTGTGGGTGGTTTTTCGAAAAATTGAAAATTTAAGAATCATTTAATATATTTAATAAATAATACATTTAAAAAAATGTAAGTCGGGTAATCTTCTGATCTTTAGATCCAAAAAGGGGATAACGCCATTAATCTCTAGTTCTGATGTAAATTTGATGTTCTGGTGTTGATTATTTAACTGGTTTAGGAAGTTTTGTAGTTCTTCTAAACCATATTTTCAGATGAGGAAGACGTCATCAATGTATCGTAACACAGTTTAGGTTTTAATGAAGCGATACAAATAGCTCTCTCTTCAAAATCTTGTAAAAAATTATTAGCTAAGACTGGTGATAAAGGGCTGCCCATAGCTAACCCTCTGGCTTGTTTATATATTTTTTTATCGTAGCAGAAATAGCCGGAATTAATGCAGTGCGTTAGTAGAGCAAACATTTTCTTAGAAACCTTGTCCTTCAGAAGAGTAAGAACTTCATCTGTAGGCATATTCTTAAAAGAGACAAGATGACAAAACTCACCATTCTGTCAGCCTTTGCGATTTAAGTTTTTATTTTTGAGATGAAATCTTCAGAGTTTTTCATAAAGGAGGAGGGATTTATATATATATATATATATATATATATATACAATAAAACCCCGCTTTTACGTTCCCGCAATTTACGTTTTCCTGCCATTTACGTCATTTTCTGTTGGTCCCTTCGTTAAGGCCTATTCTCACGATGTATTGTTTTCGCGCCATTAACAACTTGATGTGGACGTTATTTCCCGTGATTTGCGTTTTTTTTCTCGGTGGCAATACCAATTTTCGAATCGATTTCAGCGGAAATCTGCGCATTTCTGTTCTTAGGTGGCGTTGCTTTCGGCTGTAGTTTCGTTTCCGCCATCACGGTGATTTGAGCGCAAGCAGCAATACCGTAGTGATGAGCGATACCGTGATTTTTCAATCACAGTACGAACTGATATTGCAGAATTTCTGCAACGTAATTTAGCGTGTGAAAGTTGCTTTCAAGTTGCGGTGGTGGATTATCCATGTTAGTAATATGGAGAAAAAAGACAGAAAATGTATTTCGGTAGAAGAAAAGATGGCAATTCTGCGACGTGTGAATTGGCATGCCGGAACACCTGTGCATTTAGCATAAGATCTTGGACTCTCCGTGTCCGCTTTGAACACGATAGTAAAAAACAGATCAAGCATTGAACTCAATGCAAAGCAATCTGGCGCTAAGTCAAAAAAAAAAAAGCAAAAACAATCAACAATTAAAGATTTTTTAAAATAGATAAATTTAAGTACATTGTAAATTCATTTATTTTCAGTTATTAAATTTTGTAATCTAGTATGTAGACTCACATACTAGCAGTAAGTCATCTTTTAGCCTTTTCTAAATGTTTTTTACATTTCCTTCTATTTGCACTTTTTTCCATCAGTCCCCTGAAAAGTGTAAAAAGGGGTTTTACTGTATCCGCTAGGTGGTCAAGGTGTTGCACGTGCGTTCATACCGCTCCTGCCTTCCCCCACCTTTTATACGTTTATCCGAAAGGAAGGACTTATTTCTTTATATAGGTTTATATAAAGGCTTTATATCTCCAAGCCGAGAGCTATCTACTCATACTAGTCGTGTACGCGTTAGTGTAGTGATAAGTGATTTATGACAGTTTTCTTCTCCTGCTGTACGAGTTCGTATATATCTTCAATTTGGACGCCATAATTCCTTCTCGGACACCTGCACCCCTCACCTGAGGCTATAGCCGGCGAAGGATTACCCGCCATGGCAACTGCACATTCATGTACTACCAAGGATTTAGCAATTCAAAGACCCTCTACGACTTCGAACCCGGAAGGAAGAGCAAAGTTCATCGGAGCTATGTACATGGAAAACTGGTCAGTCAATTCAAAATCTTATGCTAATGTTGTATCTAATGGAAATATCCTATCGTCCCCCAAAACACTGATCTCACACACGAACGCCTCATCAGCCAGCAATAAACCGATTAACGCAAAAATAACTACCACTGTTACGAACATCATTTCCCGAGAAAATGGGATTGTTATTTTCGCCACCAAAGAAAACATCCCATTAGAAGATTATCTGACGGCGATCGTCAAAATTGTGTCCACAGAAAACATTACTGACGCTTCCCGCGTAGCTGGAACTGTGCAGGTATATTTTAGCCATATCTCATGGGCACAAACGGTACTGCAAAAAGGAGTCGATATTGGCGATTATCACTTCGAAGCAGCCCCAATAGCACTGGCCCCAACAAAAATAACAGTATCAAATGTTCCCCCTGAAATTCCTCATCAACTCATCAGATCCATGTTATCAAGATACGGTTCGGTCACAGGAAAAATACGCACATTGTCAGCAGCCACGAAGAAGCCCGAATTTGCCCATGTCAAAAGCTTTCGAAGGCAGGCATTAATGCATTTTCCAAACAACGACGCACTGCACGACCTCCCAAAATTAATCAACACGGACATAAACGGAATAACCTATACTTTCTACTTATCTTCCTCATCACAGTGCTTCTTCTGTCATGAAGATGGTCACATTAGGAAACAATGCCCCTATATTACCAACAGTTCATCAACAAACATCCCAGCCCAGAATAGTAAACCAGTTGAACAGAATAACATCGCACATGAAGAAAATCAAAGCATAGGAAAAAGTAAACCAAAAATTCTCTCCTCATCACAAACTTCAGAGGAAAGAAAATCCCGAACTGAAAAAGACAACGCTCACGTCGCTCTTGAACGCCTGCCAAGTAATGAGATCCAAGGCTCAGAAAACGAAGTCTCACAACACGAAAACACGGATCCTCCCAACATAGATGACAAGGACGAACTAATTAAAAGCAATCCCCAGACCCAGCAACCAGAATCACTAACTCAGCCTCCCACTAATTCAAAACCTCACCCTATAGAAAAAACTACTCAAAATGGCCTTTCTCCACCTGCAGCCAGTCAAGGAGAAACAGAGTTCCCAGACGATGAGGAAACTGTATTTCCACATGAAAACCTAGAAGAAGAGGAAGCTTAGGGCGACCTTCCTCACACTGAGGGTCCCCTAACCATGAAGCAGCTGTCATCCTTCATACAGAAAGTGCGAGGTTCTCCTCACAAACTAACTATAGCCCTTAAATACACCACAAGAATCCCGGAACTAATATCTCAACTTCAGGACCTACACTCGAAACTGAAATGTAAAAAGAGCAGAGCAGAGGTTAACAGGAGTAAGCGAATCTACTACCTAATTAATGGTCTACAAACAGTACCAGGACCAATATTAGATTAAACTTACAATCAAACTTTCATATATCATAATGTCTATAAGCCTTTTCTCTCTCAATGCAGGAGGATGTGCCTCTGCTCTACGCAACAGAATAGTCTTTGACCAGGTACAAAAATATCATATAGACCTAATACTAATGCAAGAAACAAACATCAACTCCTCATCCAATTTATCCAGAAGATGGGCAGAGTGGCCTTATGACTTACAGCACTCTGCAACCCAACAACATCATGGAGCAGGAGTTAGCTTAGGTGTACATCATAGATCTCCCTATAAACTAAAAATGATTGCTGATATACCAGGATATGCCTTGTATGCTCACATAATAGCACCCAACCATAATACCCTGCATGTGTTCAACATCTACATACCACAACAGGATGCTCTGGCATCACAAATCCTGGATTTCGTTCAAAACCATCTGTCTAGTATAGACCAAGAACATGTCATAATAGCGGGAGACTTTAATTGCACTCTTGACCAAGAAAAAGACAGCCTTCAGTGTGATGAACATCGTAGCCAATTAATAAACAAACTTCAAACACTGGTAAACGATAATGAACTCATCGACGTCTTCCGGCATCAACATCCTGATAAGAAATCCTACACATGGAGGTCAGCAATCACAGCGACAAATAGGCCACTCTACCAAGCACGACTGGACAGATACTACATTTCCAAACATACCTTGCCTCTAGTCAGAAACATCTCACACATCCCTTCCTACATTTCAGATCATTGTTTCGTCAAGCTGCAACTTTCATTATCCTTGGAAGCATCCAAATCAGGAAGTGCCTACTGGATCTTCAACAATACTCTCCTGAAAGATCCAGATTATATAATAAACACTCAGGCTTTAATAACCAACCTCACTCACTCGAACGTGGATACAGAACCAATGAATACATGGTGGCCCCACCTAAAATCACGAATAAAATCCTTTACGCAGATCTACAGTCACCAGAAAAATCAACAGAAGAACATTAGAATCAGACAACTTGAAGAACAGCTCAAGTATCTCCCAGAAGAAAGCCCTGAACATCATTCTGCCTTCCAAGCCATGCAAAGACAGGCAGAATTATCGGCAAAAGGTGCCCTACTTAGTTCGCGGCATACACAAATAAATCTTTCAGACGCCCCCACAAAATATTTTTTCTCTTTGGAAAAAAAATGCCAGGCAGCAAATTCCATCTCTGCTATCAGACTTCAAGATGACAGCATCACAGAAGATCCAAGAAAAATCACCTCTGAAATCCTACAATACTACAAGAATGCATACAGCACTGCAGGAACATCCCATCATGCCATTCACAAATACTGAAAGAAACAAAAAAAATCTCTGCAACAGATCGGAACCACTTAGAAAAGAAAATCACGCTACAGGAACTGAAAACCGCATGCACATCCTTGCCAAAGAACAAATCTCCTGGCCTTGATGGTCTCACGTCAGAGTTTTTCCAAGTCTTCTGGAATCAACTCGATCCGCTTCTCCTCGAAACACTGCAAGAAGCCTACATCAATGGCCTCCCACAATCCGTCACGACCTCAGTAGCACGATTGATACCAAACAAGGGAGACCACACGGATATCCGAAACTGGCGTCCAATCTCCCTAATTAATACCGATTGCAAAATAATTTCCAAAGATATAGCAAACCGAATAAATCCAACACTACCTGAAGTTATTGGCCAACATCAAACGTACTCTGTCCCAGGAAGATCAATACATGATAACCTCCATTTAATAAGAGACCTCATCCACATCGCAAACAGCCAACATGAAGACCTAGCACTCGTCAGCCTTGATCAGGAGAAGGCTTTCGACAGGGTAGGGCACGAATACCTTTATGAAGTTCTAAAGGCATTTGGCTATGGTCCTGTCATCATTGAAACAGTGCAATTGCTTTACAGAGATGCACACTTCTGTTTAAAAATAAACAACAGGCTCACTCGCACTTTGTCATACTCTCGAGGGATCAAGCAAGGATGTCCCCTCTCTGGTCAATTATACACACTGGCCATAGAACCCTTCTTAAAAAGAATACACGACACCATCATCTCCAAGCGAACCAGAATAATAGAACCACATCAAAAAATTACCTTATCAGCATATGCCGATGACGTCACTGTAATAGTACGAAATGAAGAAGAAATGACAGTAACCGAGGAAGCACACAGACTATATGCACAAGCCTCAGGGGCCAAATTAATTTCTGCCAAAACCACGGGCTTGTGGTCAGGCAGATGGAAGTCTAGAAATGATTCTCCGATCGAATGTACCTGGTCAAGCGAAGGACAAAGATACTTAGGTGTGCACCTTGGCAACACCAAAATATATAACACACTGAACTGAACACAGCTGCTCAATCGTTTTAAACAGGTGCAAGGTAAAAGGAACAGCGTTCGTTCCATGTCTTCACTTAGAGGAAGAGTACTAATAATTAACCAGATGGCTGCGAGTGTCTTATGGCATACCCTCAAAGTACTCACACCTCCTGAAGAATTTCTCTACCACATTCAAAAGGAAATCAAACGTTTCCTCTGGAACAAAACTCACTGGACAACATACCCTCAACTCTGCAAGCCACTCAGCAAGAGAGGTTAAGGCCTGATTTCCCTTGAAAACAAGATTCGATCCTTCAGGGTAATCCTCCTCCTAAAGACACTTCAATGCAATCACACTTATGTAACCACCTTCGATTTCATCAAGAATGCATCCACCAGAGGACTTACACTTTCCACAATCCTCCGAATGGCCAGTCTTGCACCATCTCCTCCTAAACTACCTCCTTTTTACAAAGATGCTCTACAGCGATGGAAAAACACAGGACTCCATCACACACTCACAGGATCAGAACAGAGAGTCAGCTGTACTTACAGAACCACTATTTTCACACAAAAACATCACAAGTCTCACAACTGGCCAGCCTTTTCTTTTCCCTACATGGAACTGGGCAGGAATAAGAGTCATAGGAGACCTCCTAACCCACACCCTAAAGTGGAAAGCATTCACAAGCCTACCAATGAATAACCCAAAAACTGAAAAGCAATATCAACAGTTGCAAGCCTCCATTATAAAAGCCTATCCAGATATCGCTACACCTCAGGAAATCCGTATTCCTTCTAGAAACTGCTCGGGGCCAATATTTCATCTTGTACAATCTGAAGCCTCCCTTCCAATTCATCCCTCCAACTACAAGAAAATATACCACTTCCTCATGTCAGTGTCCCCATCCTCACCATTCTTATATTCAGCCTTAACACTCTCATCTACAAGGCTGCATATACCACACAGTTTTCAGTGGGATCTGCCATATAAATCAAAATGTGCCAAACCAGATTCCGAAATACAGTGGAGACTATGGCATAACATCTTGCCAACTCCTTCAAAGCTTTACAAATTTAAGCTAAGAGAAACGGATCTGTGTCCATTCTGTGACGTTTCAGGCACCTTGGAACACACATATCTGACCTGCCCTGCAAACAAAGTGATAATCACCTATGCCCTGAATACTGCCTCTAGCACCTGTAACTACACACACAGCCAAGAAGACTACTGGAATTTAGTCCACACAGAAGAAACAGACACAGAACATGCAATTTCCTCTTCATCTGCGCTAAGGCCGTCATCTACAGCTTTTACCTAAAACAGACAAGAAGTAACCAGCACCCATCCATCACTGAAACTGCACAAACCCTCATGCACATCCTCAGTCGGAAACTAAAAAGCAGGCTTCTATTGGAACTTGAGCACTTCAAAGAAACAAGAACTGTCGTGAAATTCCTAGAGGAGTGGAATCCAACTGGTACCCTCTTCTGGATTGACGACGACAATGTGCTTCATCTGAATGATAACTCAGACTGAAACTGAACTGTTAATTTTGAATATGCATTTATATCTCTATTGCACACCCGAAAGGAAAATGTTTTTTCTTTCTCTGTAAATATATACTTATAATATGTAAATAGTCATTGTTGCCTATCGTTGAATGTTTATTTTAACAAGTTAAATAAAAAAATAAATAAATAAATAAAAAAAAAAAAAAAATATATATATATATATATATAGATAGATAGATATCTTATAAGGACTGGCATAAAGGGACGAAGCAAGAATGCTTTTCATCTTCCCCGTTATCTGTAGAGGACAGTGTAGAGATAAGGTGTTATTGAGCTATTAAAGCTCTGATCATGGCAAGAGAGTAACAGCAATAGCCTAGTCTCAGTTAGAACTTCATTGGCTACAGCATTGCCATTCGTTACCCTCCCAGGGTTTAGGCAGAATCCCAGGGTCCTATATAAAATCTAGTAACTGCTTTATCTTATAAGGACTGGCTTAAAGGGGCGAAGCATTAATGCTTTTCATCTTCCCGTTATCTGTAGAGGACAGTGTAGGGATAAGGTGTTATTCAGCTATATAAATAAAGCTCTAATGATCATCATATTAGGGTAACAGCAATAGCCGAGCCTCAGTTAGAACTTCATTGGCTACAGCATTGCCATCGATTACCCTCCAAGAATGTTAATCATCGCATCTTACGGTCGATCTGGACTTATGTATAATCTTATAAGGACTGGCATAAAGGGACGAAGCAAGAATGCTTTTCATCTTCCCCATTATCTATAGAGGACAGTGTAGGGATAAGGTGTTATTGAGCTATTAAAGCTCTGATCATGGCAAGAGGATAACAGCAATAGCCGAGCCTCAGTTAGAACTTCATTGACTATAGCATTGCCATCCATTACCCTCCAAGAGTATTAATCACCACATCTCACGGTCGATTCTCCCTCCTACCTCATACAACTGCTTTATCTTTGTTTTTTCTTAGTCCTTATAAGGACTGGCTTAAAGGGGCGAAGCAAGAATGCTTTTCACCTTCCCCGTTATCTGTAGAGGACAGTGTAGGTATAAGGTGTTATTGAGCTATTAAAGCTCTGATCATGGCAGGAGGGTAACAGCAATAGCCGAGCCTCAGTGAGAACTTCATTGGCTACAGCATTGTAGTAACTGCTATCTTTGATATACATTTGCGATTAACAACATATATTGTTGTTAATCGCAAATTGTTTGAAAGAATTTTATTACTCCGTAATTTTTATATACTATTTAATTTATATTATAGACGAAAATGGGAATAAGGTATTATTTGTATATCATTTTTTTTATTCATTTTGATAATTTTTATAAATAACTGCAGCTTAGAATTTTTTTTCACTCTAATATATCTATAAGTGATACGTATTAGATTTTCTTTAGCTTCAAAATTTCACGTTTGGGTATGAATAAAAAAAATCTACATTCAGTGTTCTACTAGTAAGTTAAATCCCAGAGAAATAATACGTCCAGTGCAATATTACAAACTATATAAATAATATAGTTCTTTTAAAATAGAACTTAAGGAAATTTAGACCTATTATTATAAGTAAGTTTGCATAACAAATATCATGGGATTCAAGAGGAGAAGTAGTTGTCCTTTGTTGTATTTCTGTATTTTTTTTTTTTTAAAGATATTTCTTTTATATATTCGTACCTTCAACTCTGATTTTCACGGCGTGAGCACAAAAAATAAATGAATAAAATTCACGTTGTTAATTTCATATCTGTATTAATGAAATTCATATTAATGATTTCATATTTGTATTAATGGCATTCATATTAATAATTTCATATTCGTATGAATTCATGTTAGCTATCAAAAATAAATTCATTCATTTTCTTTATCATTACTTGGCATTCAAATATACACAAGTTAATCACGAAACTAAAACTGCGTTCCCTATGGACACCATTAATAGTTCCTATAATAGCAAATTATCACACAATTACAGAAAAAAATAGCAGTTCTTTGCTCCTTTCGAGAAAGCCTTAAATCAAGTAAGAAAATTTAAATATTTTTTTTCATCTTTGCATAAAGGGATTTGCAAATTATTAGGATTATTTAATAACATAACAAAATAAACAAACTAGTCCTGTAAAAATAAATATATCTTTAGAAAAACCTCTAAGCCTGCTTGCCTTGTAAATTTACCTAAATATAAATAAATAGTGAACTTTTTACTACAGCAAAACATTCCTTAAAATATTCTGTAATTAGTAATATAAATCCAATTGTCAACATATTATTGCTGGATTGGCCTGTTTAAATTGTATCCGAATAGCAAATATTATAAGACACAATAACTTGAAACATTTTAGGAATAATCAGGAGAAAATTTCTTATCGTAAACTTCAATTTGGAACGAAAGCTTTTTCTGAAAACAACGACAGACTAAAATGAACCTGCTTTAAAATGGTGTTGCCGATTCCACTCCACAAGAACACATTTACACTTGGAAAGCATATAACAAAGAGAGAGACATCCGGTCTCTAACACCTGTTACCTGTTGCTTCATTGCTGACTCATCGTTTAAAATTAAAAAAAAAAAAAACACTACATTTTTATATAAATTTGGAATGTCCACAGTTTGTTATACTCCAAAATATAAAAGATACAATAGTTCATAAATAATTGACGATAACCTTTTAGTTATTTACTGTATTATTCTTAAATGCAGGTATGAGATTTAAGCAAATGAATGCGAGTTGTTATCAAGGGATATCTGAAGCTCGCTTTAATATTTCATATTGTTCAGTATTATTCAGTACAAGTACTACACCTGTAGAGAATGACATGCCACGTATCGTTCTGCTAGTTTGCCGATACATTCTATAATTACGAAACATGAACTGATTTCTGCTGGTTCTCCATTCACAATAAATGTGAATGGAGAAAGAACTGCGGATATATGCTTAATATATGCCAATTTCCAATGCATGCATGCGCAAATTTATCTAAATTTAAAATTCATCCCACGTGTACTATCGTCAACGCTAGATTATAATGTGCAGTTCCTAATGAAATCACCAGGGAGATAATGGAAACAGTTTGTGGATTTTTGACCAGGCAAGTACGGATTTTTCTTTCGAACACAGGGGTTATTACCCCAGAATCACAACATCTCAGAAATTTTAGACAAAAACATACCATTTAGGATTTACTATTTGAATACGAGATGGCAAAAGAGTGAAAAATCTTTTCTCTCCACCCCCCCTCCACACCAAGCCTCCAAATCATTGAAAGTTATTACAGATGTCGGTTAAGGGGACCAGGCCTAATTATTTCAAACGTTTTTTAGAATCAAAAGAATTTTTCTTAGTAGCTTTATGTAATTAAATGCATACATCCGTGCAGGTCATCTCTCTCTTACGCACGCACACAAACACACACATGCACACTAATTTCAGCATTTTATACACAAAACAATTCATCGAAAGCCTAAAAACTCACTTATTTGCATTCTTCCCTTCTCTCCATTCTCCGTAATTTATGTAAATGAAATATTGCGAATGGAAAGGCAGATTAAGTGATTCGGTTTAGTAATTTGTTACAACTTGGCATATTGTCTTAACGTGATGAACTTTTTATTCCAAACGGATATCTTGGCCGTATTTAAATGAAGCGAAGAACCGCAAACACGAAATTATAATACAGTTAAAAACTACTTCGATGTCAGAGGAAAAAATGTATGACACAGTGATCCATCTGCAAGTATTTCGAAAGACTTTATTCTATATGGAGCCTTATTTCTTTTTCGGGAATTCCACTTAAATAATGACTAAATAATATAATAAAAATATAATAATAAAAATTAAATATTAAATAATAAATAATAGAATAAAATCTAAACTAGAGGGAATGCAATCCTCTCAACAATCTGGATTTAGAAAGAATTACAATACTTTGGACCATATTCACACATTAAGACAGATCATTGAAAAATCAATTGAATACAATAAACCCTTATGTCTTGCCTATATGGACTATAAAAAAGCATTTGATTCAATTAAAATATCTGCAACACTAAAAGCACCTGAAACCCAGGGAACGGAGAAACCATATATTGAAACACTAAAACATATTTTCAATAATGATACTTCTGTAATTAAATTATATAAAAACAGTGAAATGTTCCCAATACAAAAATGCATACGGCAAGGTGACACCATATTTCCCAAATTATTTACAGCTGCACTAGAGGAAGTCTTTAGAAACCTTGATTTGGAAACAAAACGAAGAAACAAAATGGAGAAAGGCTGCATCATCTGAAATTTGCAGATGATATTGTCCTGATAGAAGATAATCTTGAAGATCTGGAAGAAAGGCTAAATCAGCTAAATGAAGCCCATAGAGAAATTGGATTAAAAATAAATAGAGAAAAAACAAAAATAATAATGAATAAATATATTTTGTTTTGTTCGCGTATCGAATTGTGGATGATGGTTAGAGATAAGGAATCGTGTCGTGATTGGTGGGACACTTTAAACCAAATAGGGGTACGGTGAATGGGGGAAGCGATGTCAGTGTCATGGATGTGTGTTTTTATCAGATGTAGAGAAGTGACGTAATTTGTTATTTGTAAATAAGTGACGTTATTGATTTGAATGGAAAATGAAGATATATTAGTGTATAAGGATTCCTGCGGTGATTGGCGGGACACTTTAAACCAATTAGGGGTAGGGTGAATGGTGGAAGCGAAGTCAATGTCATAGATGTGTGTTGTTGTGAGATGTAGATAAGTCAATGGTTTGCATATGGAATTCAAATGACTCAACCAAGCTTCACAATCCTTCTTTAAACAAACTGACTAATGCACTAATTATTCCACTAAATTATTCATACACTAAAACAGATTTGTGCATACTACATCATATTTTTAACTGAGACATTAAATTATATCATGCACTCTAAACCTTCACATATTCTAACTCTATCTTAACACACATAACTTAGCAGATTATTTCACAAAATTAAACTCACGACCTAGAGTCCTTATTAATGATCTTAACTCCAACAAAATTTTCAATACAATAGCAATCTCTTCCACATGTTTCACTTCTAGATATTTCTAATACAAGGCCTTATAGTCCGCAATTGTAGGTCCTTCTTTTACTTTCTGTTGCAGCTCTCTACCGGGCGCATATTACGATATTGAATATATTTCATCATCGGAAACCTTTAGAAAATTTGGCGGCTGGAATTTCAGAACTGACTGTCGTTACTGCATAACCAAGCCTTCTATTACTTCCACATGTCTCTTGGAAGGACGTGGACCTGCAACCTTGAGTCAGCAAGACACACCAGAATTCCTTCCATCTAGGACTGGAATCGAGAGCCAGAACGTCTAGGTAAAGGCATTGGCAAAACCAAAAAAAGTGCGCCTGTGCGCCACACGCCACCAACGAGAAAGAGCCTTCTTACGACCATACGCTGTTAGTTGTGAAGAAGCTGAGAGATTTTCACCAAAACTGTACGACATTGATAAACATTTACTATTTTTGGAAACTTAATTATCAGCTATTCGTATCATTGGGAAAATTATCGCTAATCATCTAAATTCATCAATAGCAAAATTAGACTTTCAAGATTTTATCCAATTCGATAAAGATTCTTTATTTTGAAACATTTACGAACATCTTAAGAAAACTGCTTGTGTACAGTATATTTGGTGACAAAAGAATACACAGAAAGATTGGGGAGGCATGGTGTCATTTCCGGACTGATGCAATATCAAATTTATGGATCTGTTTTTACTATGGTAAAAACAGCTCCATAAGAGCCGTTCTTAAGACTCTTTCGCATGACCAGCTATTTTGATGTCATGTAACCAAGAAAAATTTGTGAGTAACGAATATATTCTTTATTAACTCTTTGGAAAATGTTAAGAGTGTAAACGAAATATTGTGAAATATGTTTAGGTAATTACATGTTTTTAGAATTTTTTCTCTCTGTAAATAATAATATTTCAGCAAAATAAAATATATATTTGTAAACTTAAATGAACAAAGATGTGTGTTGTTGTTGTTATTGTGTTTTCCACAGTGAAATTTTTACTCAGTTAATCTGTATAAAATTCGATATATAAAGCTATAACTTTATATACCTTAACATAATTCTGTTAATTATTGTTAAAATATCACTACTGTGAAATAAATGCCAGGAACGGAGAAAAAAGTGGGAAAAACTGATATCCTGTAATTAATCATTATTTTAGAAAATTGTCTAATGCTACCTGTTGATATTCTTTGTGTTATCTGTAAACATTTCATTCACATACATGAAAACCCTAACTGATAATCTCAAATAGAATATTGCTGTCATTAGAACACAGAAGGTCTGCACAAAAAACATCAAAAGGAAGGATATAAATCATGAAAAGACACTCTCAGTTTTATGCATAGCTAAATATATCGCTACTACTAAAGTTTAAATGGTTGGAACTTAAAACGAACCTACCAAATAACAATTGTGGGATTTTTAATGGATAAAGTACAAAATGAATTAAATAGTGACAATTTTGTTACTATATTAGATGTATTCATCAGCTCACAATAGAAAAACCAAAGGAATGGTTTTTCCTTTAATTAACCCATCAGATTGCTAAAATTCTTAAACGTTTGGTGTAGAAAAAACAAAAAAGGTACAGAAATGTACCTTTTTTGGACTATTTGTGTTTTTTGTATATTTTTGTATATTTGTGTTACTGCAAAGTGATAAAAATCCCAATCTAAAAAACTTTCTACATCCATTTCCCATCCTGAGATTTTTATTTAATAAGGTCAAAGCACCTTGTGGTAATTTATTTTGGTAAAATACTTATAAGTTCTATATTACTTAAATCTTAGTATTTCTAAGCCTGGCTCCCACTTACGAGACCACAATAAAGGTCGAAACCGGTCTGAGTAATGGCCCCTTGCCTTTAATACATAGCATCATACATCTCCTCCAGGAGATGTGCTTTGCATTAAAGGTAAACACTAAGAATAGTGATCAGAGCTTATTCCACCTTTACCGCGAGTTGCCTAAGACTTGCACTACGTGCGGGGTCACCGAGACATGCGCTACTTGCCTGCAAGTGTTGCAAGTCTAGCTGATCCTACACGTAGTGCAATACCAAGGCAACTCATGGTAAAAGTAGAATAAGCTCTGATCACTAATCTTAATATTTACCCTTAAGGCAAAGCACATCTCCTGGAGGAGATGTATGATGTTTTGTATTAAGGCAAGAGGGCCACTACTCAGACCAGTTTCGACCTTTATTGAGGTCTCATCAGTGGGAGCCAGGCTAGAAAAAAGACTCTTGCCTTTAATACAAAACTTCATACATCTCCTCCAGGAGATGTGCTTTGCATTAAGGGTAAATATTAAGATTAGGGATCAGAGCTTATTGTACTTTTACCATGAGTTGCCTTGGTATTACACTACGTGTAGGATGATGAGATATGTTTGATAGGGATGAAATGCAGAAGTAGGCCCATTTATTGTTTTCCTGCACCCTACACAAGGGTTTGAAAAACTTGAGAAAACATTTATATAAGTTACTTATCAGAATTCTATTCCATCTCTCTCTCTCTCTCTCGAATGAAACTGTATTAAAAACAGAAAATAAATTACATATTTAATTGTGGTTCTTCAAATTACACCTAGCGCGTTTTATGTATCTATAGCTAAATGCTACTTTTTTTTCTTTCTAAACATTCGTTCAATTTTTCATCTACTCGAATTCACTGTTGTGGAGATTATTCTTGATCCCAAGGAAATGCCTTTGTAGTTAGAGGTATTAAATACAGGGAAAGGTATAATAAAATATTGTTATTTTCCTCATTTTGAAAACTTTCTCTAAGCTGAAGTGACGAAATTAGGAGGATGTGACCACTTTTTTTTATACTAACCTATCTAAAGTATTTCTCATTATGCATTCAAAAGAAGCTTCTTTCCATGTACTAATAAAACTGCCAGAATGTGCGAATTTAGATCTGCGTTCGGTAATATAATATTAAACACAATTCTCTAAAAATGCCTTATCCTTATAGTCCTAATAAGGACTGGCTTAAAGGGGCGAAGCAAGAATGCTTTTCATCTTCCCCGTTATCTGTAGAGGACAGTGTAGGGATAATGTGTTATTGAGCTATTAAAGCTCTGATCATGGTAGGAGGGTAACAGCAATAGCTGAGCCTCAGTTAGAACTTCATTGGCTACAGCGTTGCCATCCATTACCCTCCAAGGATATTATTAATCACCGCATCTCACGGTCGATTCTCTTACCTCTAAAAATGCATTTTACTTAAATTTTATATTAACGAAAATTAAATATTATACTTCAGGGTGTCGAAATGTTTTTAGCGTAATACTTGTAATACTTTGAAATACATCATATTGAACTTTAATGAAATTAGAGAATAAAGGAATAAAATGTATGGATAAGATATTTATTCTAGTTTGCACAGTTTAATATAATAAAAAGTATGTGCATTGAATGTAAACATATCATACAGATAATAATGGTAAAAGAAGAGGCAAAATACGTAATATAATTTCAGTTTTATTAATTAGACTGTAGAATAATAGCGCCTCAGTAGGCAATACAACGTAATTTTCAATTCATGTTTGCTAATTTTATTTGAAGCAATAAATTCTTTTATTATCGCTTCCCATAATTCCTCGTTTATTCAATTCTATTATTATTAAGTGTCAGTAAAATTAAAATAATCTCCAGGACTCAATTCCGAAGGCAAATGAAATCGCAAAGAGAGTAGCGACAGAAATCGCCTCGTTTACATCCATTGCTGCAATAATTTTTTGCTGCTACTAAGCACTTAATCACTGGACCTTCTTGGAATATGTCTGAAAGAAAATACAAAATTACTGCAATGATAATAAAATGCAAACCGTGTTTTCTAATATGAGTAAAATATTTTCAGCTTGAAAATTACTTCTCTCAACTACGATAATGATTGAATTCACACCTCTGTGAGTCTGTTGCCGCGAGTTTATTGAATAAATTAATTGCACTTCTTAAAGCTACATTTCATTGCTTACAGAAGGGCTTATCTAAGGCTATCTAACTCTTAGTCCGTACTAAGAGTTAGACGGTTGTTGTCATACTTCTAAACAAATACGCTAGAAGTCTGCAAGGTTCCCTGAATAATTCAATCACTGCTGTAATAGATATGGTAAGAATGTCAGCAATAACAAGACAAAGAGAATAGAAATGGGCAGAAGCATTGAAAATATCAACTGCAAAAGAAAAATGAAAATTTTTCTTTTGCAGTTGATAATGAAAAGTTGCTTTTTCCAATGAAAAAGCAACTTTTCATCAATATTTGTCATGAATTTATATCATAATGACTTTTTAAAATCCATTCATTATGAGTAATTCAAGGGCATATTAGGTGAAAATGTAAATGAAAAGCATGTGGTGCGTTGTGAGAAATTGTGTGACTATGGCCATGACGTCACACTGTACGAGATCAGCTGAACTCTTTCAACCAAAAAAATCGTGTGAAGAAAACCAGAAATGAAATTCTGTTCAAAGTTCTCCTGAATGGATATCAGAATTAGTAACCGAAGAAGGTAATATGAGAAAAGCCACAGAAGAAGAACTAATGCTGAAGGTTCACGTGCTAGAATAAGTGGACATAACTCGTAAATCCAGAAATAAACGAAAATAGACGTGGAGAAGTGATCTCACAATAAGATGAATAAATACTGGCGTAAATGTGTGTTGAGAAAATAGAAACAAAATGCTGGGCATGTCCGTACCAAGAATAAGCTCAGCGTCAACTATAAAGCAATCCATCTCTTAACAAGGAATGGTACAGTATTTATTATTGATTATTGGAATTGTACTTACCAGGAAAGTAGCAATAAGTACTTCCTGCGCATCCCGTGCAGCACGTTTGTCCGTAACCGCAGTCTTCGTCTTTAGTGCAACCACATGATGACGGTTTATTAGGGAGCAGACTACAATCTGCTTCTGGACACCCTGTATTGAGGATTGTAATTTTTTTTTTCGAATTAATATTATATTTTATTATAATCAGCACAAAACAGAGCTCATGATTGATGACATTAATATTATATGACAAATGAAAATTGACCATGCAACTGCTTCAGACAAGCAGATAATCAGAAAACGTAATTTTTCTATATTTAGAAGAACGCGGAGACTTTCTTCAAATTTGTCGAAACTGTCTTGGAAAATATAATTGCCGAACGAATAAAATAAATATAAATATTTTTTTTCAATGATATAGTTAATTATTCTCATCACACACACACACACTGATTCCGTCTTATTCCATCTATTACTGGCTGGTCTTTTTTACTGCTTTAATGTGGGGCAGCATGTTCTAAGGATTTTAAGGACTTTAAATAAAGGATATGACTTTTTAAGGAATATATTCCTGTCCCTTACTGATATAAACGGGAGTGTTTTTCTGTTTTTACTTTCCTTGTGGTAGAATTGTTTCTGATAATACCCTGTTGAGCACTCGCACAGATAGATAGATTGGGATATGTTCTTGAGTTCCATTTAGATTAATGACTACTGTTTTGTTTTATCCTACTGGCTTTTATAAGATTATCTTTTTTTTTTTTGTGGTGGGGAGGCGTTTATGACACACGCGACGACTGGGATGGGGGATAGTTAGGGGAAAAACACAGCTATATATGTACACAGCTATATATATATATATATATATATATATATATATATATATATATATATAGCTGTGTATTGTTATGACCTGTCGATACTTAAAACACTGAAAGTGTTTTAAGTGTATTAATTTCGTATTCTTTCTGTATTGGAGGACTCTGCCACCTCCACATACGAGATCAGCTGAAGTCTTCAAACCAAATGAAATCGTGAATTGCTGCCTCGTTATGTGGAGGAAACAATAAAAAGAGGAAGGATAAAGAAAACCAGAATAAATCCAGAAGTAAGCAAGAAGTGATCTGACAATAAGATGCATAAAATATGGAGTAAAGAAATAATCGTCATGTACATCAGTTAATAATCAAATGTTGAAAAAACATACGCATAATAGAATAATGAACAATGGGAACAATATACGCAATGCGTGAGAATAAGGATGACACAATCTGTGCCAATAGTTCTGTAAATATTTTCTGGCGCATCCTAAAATATCCTGCATGGTGGATAGATTGCTTTATATAAGCTATAAAGCAATCTATCTCTTAATAGTGAATGGTCAGTTAAAGTACAGTTGATCATTAAAAATTGTACTTACTAAAGCAATAAGTACTTTCTGGGCATCCTGTGCAGCACGTTTGTCCTTTACTGCAATCTTCGTCTTTAGTGCAACCATGTGATGGTGGCTGTTCATTAGGGAGCAGACTACAATTTAGTCTTGGACATGCTGTATTAAGGAATGTAATTTTTGAGAATTAATATTATACG
This sequence comes from Typopeltis vanoorti, assembly GCF_054136105.1. Lineage (NCBI taxonomy): Eukaryota > Metazoa > Arthropoda > Arachnida > Uropygi > Thelyphonidae > Typopeltis > Typopeltis vanoorti. Next base: position 19,902 of record NW_028328268.1, read on the forward strand.
AGTATTTCAGAAAATCTGCAGAAAACAAAGCATAATACAGACATTAAAAATTACAATTTTTTTTCTTATTATTCATTTTAATTGAAAGTGATAACGGGAGGCACATTAGTTCGGTCATTGGTATACTGAACTAACTAAACTATATTATCGTGAAATGAAATGCACAATAATTAGTTCATTTTTAGCAAGAATTCACTAAATTGACAACACAATTTCGAACTATTTGGTTCTGTTCGAGGATGTGATAACTTAGTGTTCCTAAAGTAAGATAACCCTTGGTGATTTTAATGCAGCCCCCACACCTTTTGATGTTATGGTCAAATACAACAATATTATATGCCAGATGAAACGCAACCGCTTGGGAGAAGTAGATAAAAAGAAAACGTAAATTTTCTATATTTAGAAGAAGGAGAAATTTCTTCAAACTTGTCGAAACTCTTTTGGACAATATAACTGCCCAATTAATAAATAAATATTAAAATAAAATAAATATAAATATTTTTCAACAACATGGTTCATTATTCTCATCCCATATATATTAATATTTATAAATATACAATTCAGGTCTTTATTACTATCAAATTTTTTTGACTACATATATATTCAGTACAGATTGTGAGTAACTAATGTTATATAAACATGCATAAATATTAATAAAAACAATGTATTTTACATTTTTCCTACATACCTATTTATTTATTTCATAAATAGGTATAGCTATTTATTTCAAAGAGGATATGGTTATGTTTTTTTTTTGTTTGGTTGGTGTGTGTGTGTGTGTGTGTGTGTGTGTGTGTGTGTGTGTGTGTGTGTGTGTGTGTGTGTGTGTGTGTGTGTGTGTGTGTGTGTGTGTGTGTGTGTGTGTGTTTCAGCTTCCTGTAGGTCCCTAGGTTTTTTCTCGTCGAACTGCAGTTTGTTTATCATGTCAGGTACGTACAAGTGTCGGGTAGCTTTGCCGTAGTGATTGTTGTACTTATATGTTATGTAGTTTGTTGACTGTGGTCTTGTTATTTGATATGTTGTTCTGGTTTCTCTATATGTTGGGCTGTAGTAGTGTTTTAACATGACTGTTTAGTGACATAAGTGTTTCACCTTAATTTTTTTTTTCTGTCCATATAAGTGTGGACTGTTTTCTTTACTCCCAGAATATCAATTTTAAAATATTTTATTTTGCAACGATTGTAATCTGCTAAGTTTTCAGTCTGCACAGAATGCGTATCTTAAAATGTTTTCTCATAATACTTTATACATTAGTATTTTTGTGTGTGTCGCAATATCTTTTAATCGATATAGTTTGCTTCAATTATCCAGAGTTTACTGGTCAGTTTATTCAATAAGATTTCTGTGTGTTACTGGGACAAATGATTTTTTAGTTCAATATAAATGGCAGTTTTTATCTAATGCAGCGTTTCTTTATTTTTTGATAACCATATTGTGGATTTGGAATGATTTTGAATTTTTCAATGTATACGAAGAGTCTGTGATACTCAAATGACTGCATGATTTGGTTCAACACAGTTGATGAAGCGATGAGTCTATAATCACGAATAATTTTTTTTTTCCTTGTTTATGTGTGTGAGTGCTTAATGCAGTCTTTAGTGTTTCAGGTATGTGCCCCATCTCGAATATTTTATTTATCAGTTTTGGTATAACAGGAAATAGATTATATGATATCCTTTGGTCTGATTCCATCTATTCCTGGTCGTTTGTTAGGAGTTTAGGATGCGGCAGCTTGGTCTAAGGATTTTAATGATTTTATGTAAAGGATGTGACTTTCTAAGGAATATCTTGCTGTCTCTTCCTGATATAAACTATAGTGTTTTTCTGTTTTTACTTTCCTCGTGTTTGAATCGTTTCTGAAAATATGGTGTTGAGCACTCGGACAGACAGATCGGGGTATGTTCATGACTTCCATTTAGATACATGACTACTGTTTTTTTTTTTTTTTTTTTTTTCGGGGGGAGGGGTAAGCTGTTTACGACAGTTCGAGGAAAAACTGCCCTTTTCCTTTTTTGAATTACTGGAACTCACTGGATATCTTTTGGTAAATATATATAAAAATATATATAATTTTAATAATTAACGAAAATGATATTGTTTAAAATGTGCCAGAACGCGCACGTGCGCACACGCACACATACGCAATCGACAATCGTACACAGCTATAGAAACGTTATTCGCTTTAGCAGTTCTACGAATACCATCCGTCTATTTGTCGGTAACTGAAAAACAGTAATGCCATGGATTTTGCAGTGCTTAATTGTTCTTATTATTATATAGCTCACTTCCCTCGCATAAGACGGGCATGGAACATTGGAGTTACTTTAGTTAGTAAGTAGTTAATTTAGTAAGTTAGTTAATTACTTGATTTCTAAACCCCAAAATTGCATTTTTATTATGCTAACACAGTGAGAAATTATTTTATATTACATAAAAGAGCATGTTTTTATAGTTAAACTGCGTAATTCTTTAATAATTAAAAACCTTACTTACCACATTTTATATCTCCAGTAATTATTACACCAATACAAATTAGAGTCAACTTCCATGTTTCTCTTCTTTGCATCATTACTTAATATCTGAAATAAGATCATAGCCAGAAAGCGAATTACATTTTTATTATTGTCGTAACATGTTTGGTTATATTTTTAGATCTACAGATATTTCAGTAATAAACCTCCGTCATTGCTTTAAAACCAATCTTAAAAGAATACTTGGAAACGTAAAATAGAATTTAATATATTTCAATTATATATATATATATATATTTTTTTTTTTTTTTTTTTTTGCTAGATGGGTGAAGCAAGAATACTTTTCATATTCCCCGTTATCTGTGGAAGAAAATGTATGGATGGGGGTTATATAGTATAAGGCTATAAGCTCTGATCATGGCAGGAGGGTAACAATAATAACCGAGTCACAGTTTAGGCTTCATTGGCTACAGCATTGCCATCCATTATCCTCCCAGTGAGTACCAATTTTAATCGCCTCCTACGACATGCATGGGTTACCGTGAAGCTGATATGTAAGTACATCCCTCTCTAAAAATTAAGACGATCACCCGACCACTCCCTACGAATGGCTGAAAGTTCTTACAACTCAGCGTTGGTTGCACTCAGTAACGGCTTCCCCCCACCACTGAGCAGAACCGCTCATATTCCAGGGGAAAAGAATCCACCGACAAGGCCCCTCACGGGCCACCTTGGAGAACTCCCTCCCCACAGACTCAAAATGCTCTCTCCGCGCTACTTCCCCGAAATTTAAGCCCCCCCTCACAGGAAACGATATTCTGGAAGAAACTAAGAGAGCGAAACTCTGGGTCCAATTTTAGTCGCCTCTTACGACATGCATGGGCTGGTACGTAAGTAAAGCCCTCTCTAAAAATTAAGACGACCCGCGGACCACTCCCTACGAATGGTCGAAAGACCATCCAACTCAGCTTTGGTTCCACTCAGTGACGGACCCCCCACCACCACTGAGCAGAACCGCTCATATTCCAGGGAAAAGCATCCGCCGATAAAGCCCCTCACAGGCCACGCCGGAGAACACCTCCCCAGAGACTCAAAATTGTCTCTTAGGCCTAATCCCCCACCGGCAACAAAATTTCGAAAGAAAAGAGAGCGAAATTCTCGAAACTCTGCGACCTATTTTAGTCGCCTCATGATCGGCTACAGTTGCAATTTTTAAGTAAAGCCCTGTTTAAAAATTAGAACGATCACTAGACCACTCAATAGTGGCCGAAAGATCGTCCAAATCAGCGTTAATCCACTCAGTGAAAGGCTTACCCAACCACCGAGGAGAGCCGCTCATATTCCACGGATAGACATCCACCGACAAGGCCCACACGGGCCACGCTGGAAAACATCCTCCCCAGGGACTCAAAATGCTCTCTCAGGGCAAACTCCCCAAAATATAAGCTCCTCTTCAGGAGCAAAATTCCGGAAGAAATCTAAGAGAGCGAAACTCTCGAAACTCTGCGTCCCCATTTTAGTCTCCTCTTACGACACGCATGGGTTACAGTGACGCTATTCTTATCCCGGCCACCACACGTGGTTAATTATAATCTTTTTTTTTTTTTTTTGCAAGATGGGGTGAAGCAAAAATGCTTTTCATATTCCCCGTTGTCTGTAAAGAAAATGTATGGATAGGGTGAAATAGGGCTATAAGCTCTGATCATGGCAGGATGGTAACAGCAATAACCTAGCCTAGATTAACCACGCTACCGACTAGGACATATATATACGTCCACATTACCATGGATGCAAAGTGCATTTTAAACTTCAATGTAATACCATTGATATTAAATTGAAATTTATGATGGATACGAAGCGTTTGAGGATGCGTATTTGATCTTTAATGGTCGGCAAGATGGTTAAAACTTCCTTAGCATTGCCCTCCCTGGGTACCAATTTTAGTCGCCTCGTACGACATGCAATGGTGCTATTCTAATCCCGTCCACCACACGGCTCAACTTGTAGATATACAGGGTGTCCCAAAATTCACGCAAGAAGTAATTTTCATAGAAAACACAGGCTTCTTATTGAATTATAAAGTAAACACTATAGGGTTATGCATGGAATAGCATATCGAGTCAATGGCCTCCACGGCTTTGCTGGCACATACGCACTCTTTTGTCGAAATTTTCCATGACCGCTTTGCATAAATGTGGCTGAATTTCGTTGATACAGCGCTCAATTTCCTCCTTCAAGGCGTGGGTAGTCGTGGGCTTGCTGGCATAAACCTTAGACTTCAAAAAACCCCAAAGAAAAAGTCCAACGGCGTTAAGTCACATGATCTGGGTGGCCAATTCTGATCACCAAAACGGGAAATTACACCACCAGGAAATGACTCATGCAGTGATTGAATTGTTTCTCGGGCTGTATGACATGTGGCACGGTCTTGTTGAAACCACATGTCGTCCACATCCATAATCTTGCAATTTAGGCACAAAATACTGGATTATCATGTCGCGATAGCGAGCACCATTAACTGTTATTGCCTTACCAGCCGCATTTTCGAAGAAGAATGGACCGATGATGCCTCCAGCCCAAAATCCGCACCAAACAGTGACACGTTGTGGATGCATTTGTTTCTCAACAATCACTCGTTTTTCTGAACCTCAAATGCGACAATTTTGTCGATTAACGAAGCCATCAAGATGAAAATGAGCCTCATCGCTGAAGATGATTTTGTTCGAAAAATAAGCATCCACTTGTTGTTGTTCCATAATCCATTCAACGAACTCTCTTCGCTGTGTGTGGTCATTTTTTAATAACCCTGAGCTGTCAGCTGTCACGCTGTCTTTTTTTTCTTGTTGGCAATACTTTACCGCACAAATGGCGCTAAATTTAAATCTTGCGTTAATTTTGGGACACCTTGTATATATATGTTAAAGATAACAAGCTACTTTAAACCTGGTTTTACTCCATTTCCGAAGTAAGCAAACAGACAAGTAAGTCAAGTTTGCACCTCCAAGTATTGCAAGTCTAGGTAACCCCACACGTAGTGCATGTCAAGGCAACTCGTGGGAAAGGTGGGATAAGCTCTGATCACTATTCTTAACATTTACCGTTAATACAAAGCGCATCTCCTGGAGGAGATGTATGATGCTATGTATTAAAGGCAATGGGCCACAACCCGGACCTGTTTCGACCTTTATTGAGGTCTCATCAGTGGGAGCCAATCTAGAAATACCAAGATTTTAGTAATACAGAGCTTATAAGTATTTTACCAGAACAAGTTACCATAAGGTGTTTTAACTTTATTAAATAAAAATCTCAGCATGAGAGATAGATATAGAAAGTATTTTACCTTGGGTATAATAAATGTTCAAGATATCAAGCTATTTTTCTACATCTATCTCTCCTCCTGAGATTTTTATTTAATAATGTTAAAACACTTCATGGTAACTTGTTCTGGTAAAATACTTATAATCTCTGTATTACTAAAATCTTGGTATTTCTAGCCTGGCTCCCACTGATGAGACCTCAATAAAGGTCGAAACCGGTCTGGGTTGTGACCCCTTGCCTTTAATATATAGCATCATACATTCCTCCTGGAGATGTATTTTGCATTAATGGTAAATATTATTAAGAATAGTGATCAGAGCATATATCACCTTTCCCACGAGTTGCCCTTGACATGCACTACGTGAGGGATCACCTAGACTTGCAGGCGCAAACTTTACTTACTTGTCTGTTTGCTTACATGGGAAATGGAGTAAAACCAGGTTTAAAATAGCTTGGTATCTTTAACATATATTATTATACCCAAGGTAAAATACTTTCTACATTTATAAACTTGGTTATTTTACTCCTAATCCTAAGTAAGCAAACAGTTAAGTTTGCGCCTGAAACGTAGTTTAAGTCTAAAGGTGGGGAAACACCAGGGCAACTCATTGTAAAGGTGAGTAAAGCTCTGATCACTATTCTTAGTATTTTCCATAATGTAAAGCACATCTCACTATGTATACTGCAGACCGGTTTCAACCTTTTCTGAGGTCTCCTCAGTGAGTAGCTAGACTATATATATATATATATATATATATATATATATATATATATAAATATATATATATAAATATACACCAAGGTTTTAGTAATATATATATATATATCTATATATATATATATTTCTGAGGTCTCCTCAGTGAGTAGCTAGACCAGTGGTTCTCAAACTTTTTGATTTCGGGGCGCATTTAAAATCCTACAAATAATTGTAGGCGCACTACATACAAATTTCTGAGAAATATGTTATAATAATTAAGTCAAATATTACATAAAAAATAATGCGATAAAAAAATAATAAAATGAAACATACTTAAGTTTATTCATTCTTGTGTTTATGAGAAACATGAGCCTGATGTGTCCTAGCAATTTCTTCAATGTTTGGGCACATATTTGAAAGGCAAACTCTCATTTCCTCGTCAATACATTGAAGAGTTCCTCTCTTTTTACACTTAATTTTCCGAGGGTACAAAATCCTAATTCATAAATATGATGTTGAAAATTGTAGTAAAATGTTCGAGGCTTTTTTAGATATTGACACATATTCTTCTTTTATAGAAATCCAAAAGGCTTCAAGGGACAATTCCTTATGTTTAATCATCAATCCACGATCAGTGGATTTAGCTGCCAGTTTTTTTTCTTCTGTTAATGTTAAACCAAAATCACTTGAAGTTTCCATAGATGGGTATCTAATCCAATCGTATTGTTCAGTGTTAAGTGATGGAAAATAAGAACTCAATTTTTCTTCTAAACTTGCTAAATGTTCAACTATTATTGGAAGTGTTTCATTTATGCAAGTGTTACTTACCAATGGAAACATTTCCAAATTACCTTCAACAACTTTTCTTTTCCAAATCTGTAGTTTTCTCTGAAGCGCTTTCATTCTGTCAGTGGATGCGAGAATATTTTCTTCTTTCCCTTGAATGCTAGTATTCAAAATATTGAGCTGCTGAAATATATTGGCCAAATACTGTAACCTGGCAATCCAAAATTCGCACCGAAGGAGGTTACAAAAATGTATTTGTTTCATCTGTTCAAAAAACGCAAGATGTTCTTGTCGTAGCTCGTGTACACGGGTAAGTACTTTCTCCTTGAAAGCCACCTCACCTCAGTGTATAAAAGCAGCCGTCTGTGTTGTGAATCCATATCGATACAAAGCTTTTCAAATAAACGCGATTTGACAGGTCTTGTTTTAATAAAGTTTACCATCTGAACAACTTGATCTAAAACTTCTCTTAATTGTTCTCCCAATGGTTTTGCCATCAAGGCCTCCCTATGAAGAAAGCAGTGAGTTACGATAACATTCTCATTTTGTTTTTTTAAAAAAGATGTAAGGCCCTTAACACAGCCTACCATGGAAGGGGCTCCATCTGTACAAATGCCTACACACGACTTCCATGTTAACTGCCATTTATCAAGATAGTTATTCAAAATGTTAAAAACGTCTTCACCTTTTGTAGACACACTTAATTCTTTGCAAAAAAGAAACTGATTTACTATTTGATCTTCATTAATAAAACGGACGAATGCTAAGAGTTGCGCCTTGTTGGTAATGTCTGTTGACTCATCAACTTGCTATGCAAAATTTGAATACTGAAGTTTATTACTGCATACATTTTTCTCGATATCAGAAGACATTTCTATAATACGCCTGTGAACTGTTTCGTTGGACAGAGGAATCTTGCTTATTTTCATTGCTGCTTCATTTCCTAGCATTGTTATGACCATTTTTTTGCATTCAGGCAAACTATGTGACTCACCTAAAGTATGATCTTTCATATTTTTTGCTATCAGTTCTGAGATTGGATAAGAAGCGATTTGAGCTTTATCAGAAACAGTCATTATACTTTTAAAAGAATTTGCCGCTTTTGTTTGCTGTTCAGACAATCTCTTGAAAAAACTTACAGATTTATCTTCTAAATTAGAGTGTATAGTTTTAAAATGTTTACTCAATTTACTAGAAAGCAATGATTCATTTGCCATTTTACATCCACATATTAAACATAGCGGCAAAGGATGATCTTCACTTCCGGTCCAAGTAAAACCAAAGCTTAAATAACTTTCATTATATTTGCGAGTAGGCAGCAATTTTGCTTTTTTACTTGCACTTAACTTTTGCTCACTTCCAGAATCTGATTCTTCAATATCACGCTTCTTTTTGAGAAATATATCCATTTTATTTGGGTGTATTTATCTGAAAATAAGTAATATGTATGCACATAACATCCACTTCCAACACTTTTAAAATAAGTAATATACACCACAAGAATATATCATATTCTTGTCGGAAAAACCACTTTTAATTAACACAATATTGTGTGTTGTATTAATTGTTGATGTGTTGACAAAAAGAGCGGTATATCCGTAATGAAAAGATATAATAGAGTAACTACCAAGGTTCTTATAGTTCTTATAAGAACTGGGCGATGGACTGAGTCCTTGACTCTTTATCCCGTCATCTGAATGAAGTAAATCTGTGTGGATGGAGTGTTATTGAGCTAAAAAGCTCTAGTCATGGTTGGGTAAGGCAATAGCCGAGCTTCAGTTAAAACTTCATTGGCTACAGTATTGCTATTTGTTACCCTGGAAGTCCTAAAAATTACTTTTCACTTCTCCTCCCATTTTCCACTACAAGGTTTTAGAAATACAGAGTCTTATCAACTTTACCTAAGCAAGTTGCTAAAATGTGTTTTTATTTTGAATAATCTCTGGAGGAGATATAGATGAAAATAAATTTTTTTAGCTTGTGAATAATGTATATTAGGTTTACCAAGTAATTTTATAAACTTGGTTATTTTACTCCTAATCCTAAGTTTATAAACTTGGGATTAGGAGTAAAATAACGTCCAAACGTTCAAAAAGAAAAGGAAAATCTCCTCTACTGCAGATGAACCAGAAAAAATTTATCACTAATCCCAAGTTTATAAACTTGGGATTAGGTGTAAAATAACGAAATTTATAAAATTACTTGGTAACTCTAATCTACATTATTTCCAAGGTAAAAAAAAATCTTATTTACATCTATATCTCCTCCACAGATTAAAAATAAAAACACCTTTTAGCAACTTGCTTAGGTAAATTTGATAACGCTCTGTATTACTAAAACCTTGGTATTGAGAGGAAAGGTCATTCAATCCAATACCCTTGGAGGGTAATGGATGGCAATGCTGTAGCCAATGAAGTTCTAAGTGAGGGTCGGCTATTGCTGTTACCCTCCTGCCATGATCAGAGCTTTAATAGCGCAATAACACCTTATCCCTACTACACTGTCCTCTACAGATAACGGGGAAGATGAAAAGCATTCTTGCTTCGCCCCTTTAAGCCAGTCCTTATATAAGGACTATAACCTTATAAGGACTATAAGGACTATATATATAATATATATATATTATATATATATATATATATATATATATATATATATATATATATATATATATATATATATATATATATATAGAGAGAGAGAGAGAGAGAGAGAGAGAGAGAGAGAGAGAGAGAGAGAGAGAGAGAGAGAGAGAGAGAGAGAGGTAAGCATTCTTCATTTTGTGAAATATTTGCTACCTATGCTAATAGATCGATTTGATCTACGGAATATTTACATTGGGCTCTAGGACGCATTTCTCAAACTTTATTCTAACAGAGTTGTTGCCTCCTGTCAGACATGTCAAAACCTCTCAATGAAAGCATATTCGAAGAAGTTTACAGAGAATTCATAAGATTAGGAAAACTATTGAGGGACAACTGGCCAGGGAAAGTAAAGCTGTTAGATACATTCCCCCCCTACAGCAGTCACAGAAGATAGGATGGATGATTTAAATAATGGAAATATGTTGACTGAACCAGAATTAAGTCACTCCACGAATATAGAGGATGCTGCATCTCTGGATAATACTTCACAGTTTTTGGAAACCAACACAATTCCAAACGGTCAAAAAGAAAAGGAAAATCTCCTCTACTGTAGATACAGTTAAAACAGCGGACATAGAACCAGATAATGTAATTAAAGAAAGGGTACCCCCAGTCGTCCTAAGGGCCAAGAAGCACTGGACGTCCGTTGCATCCACACTGAAATTTTCAGATATATCACCTTCATTAAAGCCACAAACACAAACAGAAGAAGGGATTCGAATACAACCTAAAACATCATCGGAATATATAAAAATAACCAAACTTCTAGACAACAACAATTTGCCATACCACACTTTTGCACTCAACAGTGAGAAAAATTTAAAAGTAGTATTAAGGGGAGTGACTGAAACATTACAAATAGAAGACCTCACTGCAGACCTCCAATTTAAGGGATTTAGCCCAAGTAAAGTCAGCCGAATGCGGAGAGCTTATAAAACACCCTATCCCCTAATTCTGGTGGAAATAAGCAAAGACCAAAAACATATATACAATCTCCAAACCATCTGTGATCTAGTCATAAAAGTTGAGGCATTGAAACATAAATCAACTACAACCCAATGCCATAGATGCCAGAAGATTGGGCATGCACAACGATGCTGCAAGGCTGAATTTCGTTGCGTGAAATGTGGTGGCAAACATGCATCAAATGAATGTCAAAAACCTCGCTCACTTCCAACAAAGTGTACAAACTGCGGAGGACCACACCCTGCAAACTCTAGGGGCTCTATAGAATTTCCCCAAAACCAAAGGATACAACTTAAAACCAGTAAATCTCTTCAAGAACACGCGTCCTCCCATGAAACCATAGTCTCCACAATGGATGGAAGATCATATGCTGAAAGTACAAGATCAACCTTCCAAAAAGACCCAAAACAAAAGCAGTCACAGCAAACCAACAAACATATCCTACTGAATATAATAAGCCACTTAGGTGAAATGCTTGCTGAACTCCAACAAACCACCCCAACTCAAGAAGCCATGGATATCATCTTAAGGCATCCACAATCACTCTTTATGGGAATTCTTAATTGATAAGTCTAAAAGAAAATCGAAATCGTTACAAATTGTTTCATGGAACGCAAATGGTTTTTCTATCAAATTACAGGTGTTTGCAGCAGAAACCCAAGCAAACATCATCCTCATAAATGAAACACATCTTCGTCCAAGTGACAAAATCAGAATCAACGGTTATAGCACTTACCATTCAGACAGATGCTTTTCTACTGGTGGAGGCACTGCCATCTTTTTGAAAAGAAACATAGAACATAATTCAATTGCCGAACCCCAAACAGAACACATGAAAACTACAGGAATAGAAGTACATATGGAAAACACAAGCAGCATTACGATATATGCAGCCTACAACCCCCCAAATAAAAAAAACTCCTTGAATCTAACTTAGATGTGATACTAAATATAGGCAGAGCAGTGATTATAGCCGGAGATTTTAATGCCAAACATTCAGTCTGGAACAGCAGAAACTCAAATATTAAGGGAAGAATACTCTACTCTTAAACCACTTCAAATAATATAACAGTAATAGGACCCACTGAACCCACACATTACGGAGCTACCGGACGTCCTGATGTACTAGATATAGCTATATTAAAAAAAACATAGCGCACAGCTATCACATACAAGCAATCAACGACTTAAGTTCTGATCAACACCCCATCATATTACAACTAGGCACCAGACAAGATTTAACAGAAAACACCACCACATTTATAAATTGGAAACAACTTCCCTCGGCCTTCCAGGAAAAGCTTGATCCAATGCCGCATATAACATCTGCCGAATATGTAGGAAAAGCAGTGAAGACTTGAAAAACAACTGCTGACAGCTATAACAGGTAACAAATATAACCAAATGTACACCATCAAATAAACTCCCAGAGGATATAAAACGTCTTATCCAAGAGAAAAACGGATTAAGAAGACAATATCAGAGAATAATGGACCCAGCGGATAAACAAGCAGTTAATAGAGCAACAACAAACCAGTTTCGATGTGCATTAAAGGACCACCGTAACCAACTCTGGAATAACAAAATTCACCAATTAAATACAGAAGATCAATCAATATGGAAAATGATGAAATCACTCCGTTCAAAGCGTTTTGCATTTCCTCCAATCCAAGGGGAATATAATGTTGTCTACAACGACAACGACAAGGAAAAAGCTAAAGCATTTGCTGACAGTTTAGAAAAACAATGCAGCCCCAATTATATCAATACAGATATAAATTTCATAAGTAAAATTCACACCCAAGTGCGTAAAATAACTCAAAATGCCTCAATCCAATCCAATAACAAATTAGTGTCACTAATAGAAGGATATGAAATTTTAAGAAAACTAAATAACAGAAAGGCTCCGGGTACAGATGGAATAACAAACAAGGTACTCAAGTTACTTCCCCGCAAAGGGGTTATGCATCTAGTAGCCATCATTAATGCTATCTTCCGGCTAACTTATTACCCAGAGCGATGGAAAATTGCCGACGTTTTCCTAATTCCCACACCTGATAAAAATACACAGTTTCCTGAAAATTACAGACCAATCAGCCTTCTTTCATGCATAGGTAAGATAGCCGAACATGCGATTCTCACACGGCTTCAAGAGGCAACAGATATCAACCATATAATTCAAGATGAACAATTCGGCTTTAGTAAATATCACTCCACAACGCTACAAATTTACAGAGTTATCGTAAATTTGTAGCCAGAGTGTTGGTGCCATTCAAAACCCAAGGGTATGAATGGCACCAACACTCTGGCGCAGATTTCCTGGACATCACTCAGGCATTTGATAGAGTGTGGCATCACGGACTAATTTTTAAACTACACGAAGTTGGTATTCCATTACCACCAGTTCTACTTATCAAATCATATCTAAATAACAGAAAATTTAAAATAAAACTCAACGGTATCAGATCCACAGAGAGGAGAATCACGGCCGGAGTCCCTTAAGGCTCTCTGCTATCTCCACTACTCTTCTCCATATACATGGCAGATCTCCCCAAACTGTCTCCAGCTATCAACGCTCTGTATGCTGACGACACAATCATTATAGCCAGATCGCTCCGTCCACACCTGGCCACAATCAAGATGCAGAGAGCAGTCAATGAATTGGAGGAATGGTACACCAAGTGGCGTATCGCAATTAATCCAAACAAAAGCTCTGCAGTACTTTTCACCAGACGTAATGCAGAACCAAATACAAGCATACAAATGTTTGGTAAATTCATCCCTTGGGAAATTCTACCAAATATCTGGGAGTTCATCTTGATAGACGTCTAAACTTCAAGTCATATATGGATAGTGTTGCCACTAAGGCAAGTCAGACTATAGCACAGCTATATCCACTTTTGAATAGGAACAGCTTCCTAAGCATAAGCAACAACGAAAGACCGTCCTTTTCAAATCGGTAATCAGACCGCAACTAACTTACGCCTCTCCAACCTGGAGTCACACGACTAAAAGCAACATCAACAGACTTCAGATAATACAGAATAAATGCCTAAGAATGGCATTTAATGCCCAATGGGTCATTAGAAACATCCAGTTACATCAAGAAGCCAATCTTCAAGATATTAAGACCTACATGACAAGCATTGCGGAGAAATTCTTCAGAATCACGGATAATCACCCAAATCAGCTAGTTCGATAGGCAGCGGACTACAAGCCCTCAGATCGTTTCGAACATAAAAAACCGAAATCCTCCATCGCAAGAGAAAGTTAATACAGCCTCAACGCTCACAATGAGCGGGTAAATTTCCCACAATAATCTCATCACCCACAATCTAAAATCCAGATGAAGGGATAAAGAGTCAAGGACTCAGTCCATCAACCAATTAAGTTCAAAGTTCAACCTTGGTATTGGATAGAAATCGAGTTAATCAATTGTGAGATGCGGTGATTAAAACCCTTGGAGGTAATGGATGGCAATGCTGTACCAATGAAGTTTAACTGAGGTTCGGCTGTTGCTGTTACCTCCTTGGGCGCAGGGATTCGAGAGTTTGAGTTCGCTCTCTTAAGGTTTTTGCCTTAAGGGAGCAATTTGAGTCTCCAGGGAAAGTGTTTTCCGCACGGCCCGATGAGGGGCTTTGAAGGTGAATGCTTTTCTTCGGAATAAGAGCGGTTCTGCTCACTGGTGGGGGAGCCCGTCACTGAGTGGAACCAACGCTGAGATATGGACGGTCTTTCGTCCACTATGGAGTGGCCTAGAGATCGTCCGAATTTTTTGAGTTCACCTTTACTTAAACATCGGTGATAATACCCATGGAGGGTAATGGATGGCAATGCTGTAGCCAATGAAGTTCTAACTGAGGCTCGGCTATTGCTGTTACCTTCCTTCCATGATCAGACCTTTAATAGCTCAATAACACCTTATACCTACACTGTCCTCTACAGATAATGGGGAAGATGAAAAGCATTCTTGTTTCTCCCCTTTAAGCCAGTCCTTATAAGGGCTATGTATCTTTGTATTTTTTTAAAATGTATTTCTTTTATATATTCGTACTTTCAACTCTGATTTTCACGGCGTGAGCACAAAAAATAAATGAATAAAATTTGCGTTATTAATTTCATATTTATATTAATGACATTCGTATTAATAATTTCACATTTATATTAATGGCATTCATATTAATACTTTAATATTCGTATGAATTCATGTTAACTATAAAAAATTAATTGGTTATTTTCTTTATCATTACTTTGCATTCAAATATACACAAGTCATTTTTCATGCTTTAATGTTAAAACTTCGTTCCCTATGGGCACCACTTTAACTAGCCAGTTCCCGAAATAACAAATTATCACACAATTACAAAAAAAAATAGCTGTTCTTTGCTACTTTCTAGAAATCCTTAATTCAAAAAGAAAATTTAAATATTTTTTCATCTTTGCCTAAAAGGGAATCGCAAATTATTAGGATTATTTAATAACATCATAAAATAAACAAACTAGTCCTCTAAAAATAAATGCATCTTTAGAAAAACTTCTAAGCCTACTTTCTTGTAAATTTACTTAACTATAATAGTTATAATTATTAATATAAATCCAATTGTCAACATATTATTGATGGATTGGCTTGTTTCAATTGTATCCGAATATCAAATGTTATGAGATACAATAACTTAGAACATTATAGGAATAATCGGGAGAACAATTCTTACCGTAAACTTCAATTTTTAACGAAAGCTCTTTCTGAAAAGAACGACACACTAAAATGAATCCCTCTTTAAAATGGCGTTACCGATTCCACTCTACAGGAACACATTCACACCTGGAGAGCATATAGCAAAGAGCGAGACATCCGGTCTCTACTAAACATTTACCTAATCACATGTTACCTGTTGCTTCATAATTGACTCATCGTTTAAATCTAAAAAAAAAAAAATCCTACATTTTTATATAAATTTGGAATGTCCACAGTTTGCTATACTCCGAAATATAAAAGATACAATAGTTCAGAACTAATTGATGATAACCTTTTAGAGATTTACTGTATTATTCTTAAATAATGCAGGTATAAGGTTTAAACAGATGAAAGTCAATTGTTTTCATGATATCTGTAGCTCGTTTTAATATGTCATATTGTTAATTGTTATTCATTATTCAGTACAAGTACTACACTTCTGGAGAGTGACAGGCCACGTATCCTTGTGCTAGTTTACCAATACATTCCTATAATTACGAAACGTGAACTGTTGTCTGCCGTTTCTCCATTCACATTTATTGCACTTTTTTTTTCAAAAGATATAACTTCAGATATATGCTTAACATACGCCAATTTCCAGTGCATGCGTACACGAATTTATCTAAATTTAAAATTCATCCCACCTGCACTGTCGTAAACGCTAGCTTATAATGTGCACTTCCGAATGAAATCACTACGGAGATAATGGAAATAGTTTCTCGATATTTGACCAGGCAAGTAGGGATTTTTCTTTTGAAAACAGGGTTATTATTATTCTGTATGCGCTAGAAACCTGGAGCACACAGATTACAGTATTTTAGACAAAATCATACCATTCAGGATTTACTAATTGAATGCGAGATGGAAGAAAAGTGAATTATCCCCCCCCCCTCCACACCAAAGCCTCCAAATCATTGAAAGCTATTACAGATGTCGGTTAAGACGCAAGGGACCAGGCCTAAT
>NW_028328269.1:0-64251 GCF_054136105.1 Typopeltis vanoorti
TACCTTGAAACTATTCCTTTACATTCAGAAACCAAATGGACTATGAAATATCAAAGTATATCTTTTTTTTTTTTTTCAAAGAGAGTTCATTCAATTTTCAATAAATTAGAAGAAATGATTATGAACTGGACAGAGGACAAAATCAACACATGAAGAGGTGCATCACTTAGTAACATCATGTAGTACTTCAATGTTTATTATCTGTTTAAATATAATATCAAAATATTCTGCTCTTCTCGAACAATAACCCAAACATTATCCATAGATGTAGATTTGCTAGCCATTCACCAATATATTGAGGACTTACTTAAATTGTTTGCATTTTATATGGAAAAATCTAAAAAATGTGATGAGATTTATAAACTTTCACTAAATATCTCTGAAAAATTAACAATAAAAATCCAAAAACCTAAAAATTGTTCCATACAGAAAATCTAGATGAAATTATCCTGGAATTACCTGAAGACTATTATTGACAATCAATATTTATCACGTACTTAGATTCTTTAATTTCGTCCTTAAAATCAAGATTTTTCTCAGATAACGTGACACCATTTTCAGCATTTCAGTTTCATCCCAAGAAAATTTTAAAAATAAATTAAATTAAGTTCCAGAACAATCTAAAAAGAGTAAGCAAAAAATAAAATTTACAATATTTTGAAATAGAAGCAAAAACGTGGTATGAAAAAAAGGGACAAATTTTCCTTCGACTGATATTCCCCAAACTTTAGCAAAAGGTTTGGAGCATTGCGACTATTTCCCTTCTATTAATTCATCAATATCTATTGGTATGACATTACCAACTACGACCTGTACAAACTGTAAAACTCAGCACCTTGGGACGTCTGAAAACAAAGTTAAGGTCCACTGTCTCAGAAAGCGATTATCAGGTTTATGTGTGATTATTGCGCATAGATAGAAACTAGAAAAGGAAGCAGCAAAGAAAATATATATTAAATATGTCATCAATAGGTGTGCAAGCGATAGATGGAGAATTCAATTATTATACGATGTGATTATTGAAATTATTATCTATCTATATATTAATTATTGTTTCCTTTATATTGTAAATATATATATTATTTCTGGGAAAACTTCCATGTTACTCCTCTTAATAAAATAATATAATTACGGCTATTTTGCCTGCTTCAGTTTAGGATTGCCGCTGTTTAAATGTCATTGGCTCATGGATTCCTGGGGCATTGTGAGTGTAAATGTACCAAAAAGTATATGTAGCATAAGAAACAGTAATTTACACATACCTTTTTCTGGGTGTTGTAGCTTTTCCTCTTTCTGCGATGTCGAAAAACTACTGAGTGTGGAAGGGGTGGTAGGCAATTTGGTAGAATTAAGTTAGAAAAACCCTGGTTTTTTCCCGTAATATATATAAACATATATATTATATTATATAGGGTGGTGAAAAGGTGAAAGGGTTGATTTTTTAAAATAGGGATGGGGACGGGGAAAGGTGGTTGACGGGGTGCGGTCCGTTTCGAATATTCGTGGTAGTCATCTGAACACATTGGGAAAGTGGATGCTATGTCAGGTCGGGTAGGTGCTTCTGCTTTTGAAGTCTTTGTGTTGTCGCCTATTGGTCGGGGTTGTGACCTTTTATTTTATGTTGTGAAGCTTCCAAACCTCGAAGATTATGTAGAGCCTGTGTACGTTGATAGAGTCCGCATCACACTTTATAGCTATTGTTTCCGATATTCTGAGCATTGTTTCATTGTCTTGTCTACTATGATGACCTTGTCTATCTGCGGGGTGGGTTTTTGTTCAAGGAGGAGATCGGATCAGATGATTGCGGTAATAGAATGATGAGGGATAGTTAGTGTTTTCTTCAGGCAGCAGTTTTAAGGTATATTGAAGTGCTGAGCTTTTGATCAGATATAGTATATGTTATAGCTGAATAGGATATAGTATACAGATTGTGTGAACCAAATTCGTGATCAGTGCATTACAAGTGGATTAGGATCGTCTTCAACTAAAGAAAGTGCATGGAAGAAAATCCGGACATTGTAAGTAAATTTTCTATTTACTATTACCCATCCACTACCAACTAACAGTAGCACACCGGCAGAACCAAATGGAGGAACTGACACTAGCAAACTTTAACTATGACCAACTAATAACACTCTTCAGGAAGATAGGTTTAGAATTAGAAACCAGATAGCTAGGCACTGTAACCCTCATACAATCAGCACCAAACGACAAAGCAACTCATGGCTCCACCAACATAGAAGAACACCTCCCCACAAGAACACTACTCTAACTCAGAAGACACGATTGAAGATTTCGAAGTAATCAACAGAAACAAACGACGAAAGGCCACAGACACAGTAGAACAGGAAACACCAATGGACGCATCAAGCATCCCAAAAAAAGAACGCATCCCTCCAGTAATCCTCCGATCGAAGTAAAAATGGCCGGAGACAGCAAATATCATGAAACACAGCCAGATCAAGTTCTCTACAGCAAGAAATACAGCAGAGGGAATACGAATACAACCCGAAACAGTAAGACTTCAGAAACCTCACTAAAAAACTAGACGACTCACTGATCCCCTACCATACGTTCGCATTAAAAAGCGAGAAAAACTTAAAGTTTTAATAAGAGGAGTAGTAGAATCAATGAACTTAAAAAGACAGGGCTTTGCACCCAGAAAAGTCACGAGAATGCACAGAGGAGACAAAACCCCGATGCCGCTAATCCTAATAGAGATCCAGAGCCGATGCAAGGCAGAGTTCAGATGCCTGAAGTGTGGAGACAAACACCCCACAGCTTCCTGTACTAAACCCCGCACATCTCTCCAGCAAAATGTGCAAACTGTGACGGTCCACACACTGCAAATTATAAGGGATGTCCTAAACACCCAACCAACGAAGTGACAACACAGAAAGCAAGAGAACCAAGCTCCACAACAGACACAAACACGCGCCACCCACATCAAAACCAGTAATTCCCAGGACTACCCGCCTAAACACAACATATGCCGATATAGTAAGAACAAACCAAGAACCCCCCACCTACAACCAACCACCCAATTCAGCAAAAATAACAGCCGCCCTAGGCGAAATGCTACTTGCATTCAGTAAGACAAACCCCACCCAAGACTCAACAAAACACTTCATGAAAAACGCGCAAGTAATCTTCTTGATTCTCACTCAACACCAACATTTCACTAGAGATAATATATTGGAATTCAAACGGCATACTCAACAAAATGCACGAACTAAGAGAATTCATACAATGCATAGACACAGACATAATACTAATAAACGAAATTCACCTACGCCCATCAGACAACCCACAACTAAGAAACTACCACCTATTCAGAACCGACAGAACAACAGCCAGAGGTGGAGGAACAGCTATCTTCATCAGAAAACAACTCAGATATAACGAAATAACCCCCCCCCCCAGCTCACAACCCTAGAAGTCACAGGACTACAAGTTCACCTAGGCAACACAAAGAGCCTCAAAATTTACGCCACATACAACTCACCAAACAAACACATATCTACCACAGACCTGTCACAGCTACTAGACAATAATGAAACCATAATAATGGCTGGAGATTTAAACGCTAAACACCCGGCATGGAATAGCAGGATTGCAAACAAAAGCGGCAAAATCCTACACAATTTCATCGCTAACAGGAACATTGTAGTGGCAGGACCGATCGATCCCACACACTACAGCACGATCGGGCGACCAGACGTATTAGACATAGTTATCCTGAAAAACGTGAACCATCAATACCAGCTAATAACAATAAACGATCTAAGCTCAGACCATAACCCAGCCCTACTTCAGCTGGGCGCTACACCAGACGAAACAACTACAAACCCTACAGGACACAACTACCCACTAAAATCAACGATGCTATAGGACCCATACCTATCATCTCCACGAAACAAGATATCGAAACTGCAGTCTCCAACCTAAAAAAAAAATAACGCTAAGCCTAGCAGCAGTAACCTCGATTACATCCAACACGAAACCAAACCAACTCCCAGAAGACATCCGAAAACTCATCCGGCACAAAAACAAAATACGCAGACAATATCACAAAACACTAGTGCCACAAGACCGACAAGAACTCAACAAAGCTACTCAACTAGTCCGCTATGCAATCAAAGATTTCCGCAACCAACACTGGGAAAACACACTCCGATCTATACAACCAATTGACCAAGCACTATGGAAACTCCTCAAAAGCCTTCCAAACACGTCAAGCTACGTACCACCAATTCATGGAGAACGCAGTATGGTCTACCGTGATGACCAAAAAGCGGATGCTTTCGCAGACAGCCTAGAGCTACAATTCAGCCCCAACTACAAGAACGTAGACCTAACATTTATCACAAAAATACATCGACAGATGCGCATGCACTAAAGCACCACGACCAGCAACCGAATATCCGCCCAACATCTACAAAAGAAATACGCGAAATAATTAAACACCTTAAAAATAAAAAAGCACCAGGTCCAGACAAAATGACGAACAAAATAATCAAACGTCTACCACACAAAACACTCATGCACATAGTTGCCATCACAAACGCGATGCTCAGGCTTAGCTATTTCCCAAACCGTTGGAAGACTGCAGGCATAATCCTGATCCACAAACCAGGAAAAGATCCGAAATTCCCACAAAATTACCAACCCATCAGTCTCCTCTCCTGCCTTTGGAAAAATATCGGAAAAAGTAATCCTGACCAGACTTCAAGAAATAGCCGCCAAGAACAACATCATCCCAGACGAACAATTCGGGTTCAGACCACACCACAGCACGGCACAACAAGTACAAAATATCACAGAATACATCACACACGGTTTCAATTGGAAACAACAAACCGATGCCATTTTTCTTGACATAGCCAAAGCTTTCGACAAAGTATGGCACATCGGTCTCCTACATAAACTACTAACAGCAAAAGTACCAATACATCTAGTCCTCCTGATCAGCTCATACTTAAAAAACAGAAAATTCCGAGTAAAAATACAAGGAATAATATCCACTGAACGCAAAGTCACAGTGCGAGTCCAACAAGACTCATTACTTTCCCCCCTACCATTTGCCATCTACATGGCTGATATCCCACCGATCAAGACAACGTTTTCTGCCTACTACGCAGACGACACAGTCATTTTAACCAGATAACTATGCCCAAAACTAATAACAAAACGACTACAAACCGCAGCAAATGAACTTGAACTCTGGTTCAAAAACTGGAGGATCGACGTAAACGGAGACAAAAGCGCAGCAATACTGTTCACAAGGAGGAAAAAATCCCCCCCCCCACAACTCAGTACACATATTCAACAAAACAATCCCATGGGTAACAACAACGAAATACCTAGGAATACAACTTCACAAAAATTACACTTCAATACTCACATTGCTCACATATGCGCCAAAGCAAACACAATCATAGCCCAAACATACCCACTAACCAACAGACGCAGCTGCTTAAGCATAGACAAACTACTCATCTACAAATCAATAATAAGACCCATAATAACATACGGATCACCCGCATGGAGTCACACAGCACCTTACAACATCAAAAAACTCCAAACAATACAAAACAAATGCCTAAGAATGTAATTTGACGCCCCATGGTTCATACGAAACACACAACTCCATCGAGAAGCAAAAGTACCGACAATTCTCAAATTCCTCCAACAAACGGCCACAAATTACTTCACACAAGCAGCCACCCACCCAAACCAACTAATAAGGACAGCGGCAGACTATAATGAACATCATAAAATGAAACGCAAATGCCCCAAAACAATCCTGCTGTTCCAAAGCTAACTATAAACCACACAGCCCGAATAAGGCGAGCACTTGCTCAATATCTACCCCCCCCCCTCCCTCAAGAGACAGAAACACAAGACAACAGGGAGTAAAAGCCAAGGGCTTGGTTCTCCATCACACCAGTTTAAGTCACAAGCCGGGAATGAGGCCGGAGTATGTTTTCGATAGTTTCTCGTAAAGTTTTCCGTGTAGTTTATTTTCTAGCAATGCTACCGCAACCAAGTGGAAAAACTGTCAAGAAGGCTGGAAAAGCTCAGAAGAATGTTCGTGTTGGAGATAAGAAAAAGAAAAGGAAGAAGGAAAGTTTCAGTATCTACATATATATATCACTACTACGCTCCCTCGGAGAAAAATACTTCAAGACGGTGTCCAACCATCCAAACCAATTAATCCAACAAACTGGAAACTATGATAACAAGGACCACTGGAAACACAAGAGACCTAAAGCCATCCGAACACTCAGCGATGACACTTAACCACACCTTCCCCCTCAGGGCGAGCTAAAATAGCTCACAAACTTCTTCCGAAACAGACGATTGGAGTGGTGTTTACTACTGTACCGCAAAAGATTGAGGATTGCATTGAGAATAGTGATTAGTGATATATGTGATATATTTGTGCTTATTGTTTGGAAATAATGAAGACTCAAGTGATCGTGCTTCAAAGGTAAACCACAACCACCAGCGGGATTACGCGGAGTACGTCATACGTCATATTCAGGTAAGGAAATTTGGTTCTTAGTACGCATGGAACATTTAAGTCCCGATGACCTTATCCAGTCGTTAGACAGGAAGCTGGCTCTCGATCTCCTCAAAAAGTTACTTAAGAAATTTGAGGTCGAGTGGCCAGGGTACCTAAACCTCTATTCAGCTGCGGAAGACACCACAGAAGGGGACGACACAACACCAGGGGAGGAAGGAAAGATCGACATAATAATCGCTGCTCCAACACCAACAGACCATACCACAGAAACCCATGCACGTAAAAAACGCAAGACAGTGGAGACACAGGCAAACGAGGGAATGGAAGAAGACGACCCCAACACTGACCCCCCCACCCCTAACAACGAAAAAGTCCCGCCAATCGTCCTACGGGAAAAAGAAAAATGGACGGCCCTCAGGCCAACTATGCAACAACAAAAAATAGCCTATACATGGGCAAAGAATGTGGATGACGGAGTAAAAATCCAGCCTACCACAGTCGGGGACTACAGACACCTCACAAAAACAATGGACGATTTAGGCATTAAGTACCATACTTTCTCGCTTAAGTCGGAGAAAAACCTGAAAGTGGTACTAAGAGGAGTAGCAGAAAATATCTCCACAGACGAAATAGCTGAAGACCGCCGCCTCCACGACCTCCCACCTGTCAAGGTCAGCCGAATGCTGCGGGCTGACAAGAGCCCAATGCCCCTAGCAAAAATACGGCCATGCTCAGAAGCTCTGTAGAGCAGACTACAAATGCCTCAAATGTGGGCAAAACCACCCCACAGTCACCTGCTCAAAACAGAGGACCTCACCAGCCAAATGCGCAAACTGCGGGGGCCCCCACCCAGCAAACTACAGAGGTTGCAGCCACTATCCCAAAAACAAAAAGGACAACAAAAGGAAACAGATCACCCCTCAACCCTGCCCACAGGCACCAGAGAAGATGGCTCCCAAGTTGCCGGAAACCCACAAAAAGACAACAAAACACCTGCCTCTGCAAACAGAAAACACCAAAACCCCAGAAAGCCACCGACGAAGGACATATGCTGAAGTAGCCCGCCCATCAAGAGACACCCAACATGACCAACTTCAGCCAAACATGACAGCAATCATCACATCCTCATTGGCAAACATGCTACAAGACTTCAGCAAGTCAAACCCTACACCAAGCTCCACAAAGAGATTCCTACAAGACACTCAGACCATATTATCTGCAATCAGTAATGAACAAAACTAGACTCCTCCCAGATTCACTACAGATAGTCGCTTGGAATGCCAACGGCCTAAAAAACAAGACACTGGAACTTCAAGAATTCGCTCACAGACATAACGCCGACATCATTCTAATCAACGAAACTCACCTAAGACCTGCAGACAAAGTCAAAGTGAGAGGCTACACACTACACAGAAATGATCGACTGGACTACAGAGGTGGCGGCACAGCCATATTCATCAAAAACTACACCAGGCACAATGAAATACCCAGCCCTCCAACCACCAACCTAGAACTCACTGGCATCGAAATCCACACCAACCCAACTGGAAGACTCAAAATCTATGCTGCATACAACTCCCCTGCAAAGACACTGCTGTTTTCCGACTTAGATGCTGTCCTCGGCGTAAACGAATCCATCATCATCGCCGGGGATCTCAACTCAAAACATCCCTTCTGGAACAGTAGAACCACAAACAAAAACGGCCGTATCCGATTCAGCTACACAGGGCTAAATAACGCCGTCGTAACAGGACCCACCGAACCAACTCACCACAGCCCAACTGGCACAGCTGACATCCTAGACATTGCTGTCTTACACAACATCAAATACCAGTACAGCCTTCAAGCACTGAACGAATTATCATCAGATCACAACCCAATTCTACTTCACCTAGGAAACACAGACCAACCACCTCTCCAACAATCCTCCATAGTCTGGGGAAAACTTAGGAAAGTGCTACCAGAACATATTGGCCCAGTTCCCTGCATTAAATCCAAGGACGAAATAGACAGGGCAATAAAAAACCTCACCAACCAAATTAAGAAAGCCATAACAGCAGCGACAGTAACCACGACCACCTACAAACAACATCGCCTGCCAGAAGAAATCATGAACTTGATAAGAGAAAAAAATAAACAAAGGAAAAGATACCAAAACACACGTGCTCCCCAAGATAAAACACTCCTCAACAAACTTAACAAATCAGCGCAAACAAGCGCAAATCCCTTCCCCCCCTTCAAGCGGAACAACACCTAGTGTAGTCAGATGCTGACAAAGCAGAAGCCATAGCAAAAAACCTAGAAAAACAATGCAGCCCTGTATACGAGAACCTAAACATCAGCCACATTTACAAGATCCATCGTAAGGTCAGACTTACAATAAATCATCCAGAGAGCAATCCAAGCCCTATCACGCCTACTTCACCCACAGAAATAACCAGCATCATCCACCACCTCAAGAACAAAAACGCCCCAGGACCCAATGGCATCACAAACAAAGTCATCAAGGCACTACCACGCAAAGCCATAGTACATCTGGTAAACATCATCAATTCCATCCTAAAATTTCAGCACTTTCCCCAGTCATGGAAAATAGCCGACATCATCCCAATACACAAGCCAGGCAAAGACCCACACCTACCAGAAAATTATCGCCCCATCAGCCTGCTATCCAATCTAGGCAAAATAGCAGAGAAGATTATCCTCATCAGACTCCAAGACCATGTCAACAAATTAAACATTATTCAACAAGAACAATTTGGCTTCCGGCAAAACCATAGCACCACCCAACAGATCCACAGGCTGGTAGAACACATTACCACAGGATTCAATTGGAATCAGCACACTGGAGCCGTCTTCCTAGACATCTCAAAGGCCTTCGACAAGATCTGGCACCAGGGTCTGCTTTACAAACTTATCATCTCAAACATCCCACTGAACATGATATGCCTCATCAAGTCATACCTCACAAACAGAAAGATGCAAGTTAAAATAAGTGATACAGTCTCAACTCAACGACAAATCCTTGCCAGAGTTCCTCAGGGATCACTGCTGGCCCCGATCCTGTTCAACATCTACATGGCAGATATCCCTCAAAATCCTCTTACATCCACCATTGCTCTCTACGCAGATGACACGGCAATACTAGCGAGATCCCGCCAACCTCACCTTGTAACCAAAAAACTACAAGACACCATCCAAAATCTAGAAAAATGGTTTGTAGACTGGCGACTACAAGTAAACCCCCAGAAAAGTACAAGTATACTCTTCACAAGAAGGCGAGCAACCCCCAAAGGAGACGTCTCCCTGTTCAACGCAAACATTCCCTGGAAAACAGAAACTAAATACCTTGGAATACTCCTCGACAAAAGATTATGCTTCAACAGCCACATCAAGAGCACGTGCACCAAAACATCAAAAGTCATTGCCCAGCTGTACCCCTTGATCAATAGACACAGCAAACTAAACACAAGAAACAAAATTCTACTCTACAAGACAGTGATCCGGCCCACAATTACATATGCCTCCCCAGCCTGGAGCCATACCTCCAAGACAAACATCCTCAAACTACAAAGACTACAAAACAAGTGCCTACGGATGATCCTGGATGCCCCATGGTTTATCAGGAACAACCAGATCCACCGGGACATAAATATCCCTCACATCTCCTCACTACTACGCTCCCTCGGAGAAAAATACTTCAAGACGGTGTCCAACCATCCAAACCAATTAATCCAGCAATCCGGAAACTATGATAGCAAAGACCACTGGAAACACAAGAGACCTAAAGCCATCCTAACACCCAACGATGACACTTAACCTCCACTGCCCCCTCAGGGCGAGCTAAAATAGCTCACAAACTTCTCCCATCACTGCTTCCGAAACAGACAACAGGGAATACAAAAAGCGTAAAGCTTCACCCTCTGCGCCATAAATGTCCTGCGTCCGAAACAGACAACAGGGAATACAAAAAGCATAAGGCTCTACCCTCTGCGCCATAAATGTCCTGTGTCCTACAATACTTGAAAATTGTCTCCAGTATAACCTTACAATCGATAGTACGAAAAAAAAATACTGTACTGTAATAATAATAAAATAAATAATAATACATAATAAATAACACTTTGTTTTCTTTCAAACCGCAGTTCGGATTACTGGAGGGTTCGGTCTAAAGAGGTTTGGATTAGCGAGATACCACTGTAATTTTTTTTTTTTTGGGGGGGGGGGGGAGATGGCTGTAAGCTAGCGAAAATTATTGAGAAAGTGAGAAGAGAACAAGACCAGTAGACACATTAAAAGGCCACAACAATTGCAGAATACACACAGAAACGCACGTTTTGAATTTCCTCTTTTTGTGTATATTTGTGATTCATGCCGATAATACAGTACGTACTGTACAGTATAAAAAAGCAAACTTGAACACACAATATATCAAAATTGGCCACCAGTATAACCCTACAATCGACAGTACGAAAAAAATACTGTACTATAATAATAATAAAATAAATAATAATAGTACACAAAATAATAATACGTAATGATAACACTTTTTTTTCTTTCAAACAGCAGTTCGGATTGCTGGAGGATTCGGACTAAAGAAGTTTGGATTAGCGAGATACCACTGTAATTTTTTTTTTTGGGGGGGGGATGTAAGCTAACGAAAATTATCGAGAAAGTGAGAAGAGAACAAGACCAATGGACACACTAAAAAGTCCATTACAATAGCCGAATACACACAGAAATCAATTTTACTTTGCTATTTTTTTACACATTTCTGTTTGATTTAAAGATATTGGAACCATTTTATTCTCGTATTACTTTTGAAGGAAAAAACTGTTTTTAAACATGAATTTCCCCCATATCACAATTTCATGACTTATAATTATCAGAAATGATATAAATGAGAAAATTTACAGCTTGCTAATTTATAATAATCACAATTTAATTTCGGTATCGGAATATTAAAAGTTCTCTGGTGCAATTACTTTGGAAAAATCAAGAATTCAAACAAAACGAAAGTGCACATATATATACATGATGTTATCTATCAGTATTTCTCTGTGTGTAAGAGGTGATAATTTCGGGATGGGGAGGGGGGTTAGCCATCAAAGGCGAAATACAATGTTAATTCAGTTATGAAAATTTTAGAAATACAAATTCATGTTGACGTATGTACCTATACATGTTTCGAATTATAAACTGTAGGGAAAGAATAGCTACTTTAAGACTGCTGCATAATATCGAAATTAGCCGAAAATATGTACAACAGTTGACTTCATATCTGCCGTTTATTTCGATTTGTAGTGAGTGATTAGAGAAAATCCTAATCACAATAAAGTTCAATGCAAAAACCCTACAAATTATTTTGTAAAAATTATGCACGAAGTGATATGATTCAAGATTTGCGTATGATTCTCTATAAAGCGAAATCGTAAAAAAGTGCGAATCTTCGAGCGCTCTCTGAACTATTCTTCGAACTAAGGCTTTGAATAAAAAATATAACTTAATCTGGAACAGATGGATGCTGCTTAAGGTTCGGATTTTCATGAATTTATGAAATAATTATTTGACAAAAATAATTATCTTGAATCAAGTTCTGGGAGAATAAAATGTATTAGCGATTAAAAGAATTAGCAGAAAATTTATAGTGATATTGATCTTCCAAAATGATACAATATGAACTGAAGTCTAAAAGCATTTCTTATTTTCCACTAGCAAAAATGAAAACAAACAGCAAAAATGAATATAACCCATAGGTATTTATTCTAATATAAAATAGATTCTGGTAACCGACCAAATGGCAAGCAACTGCACTTCTTGCTATATGCAGGTAAGCTATTTAAGTATTCTTTTTTTTTCAGCATGAGGGATTATCACATCTTTAAATTGACAAGACATCGAAACTCCTCTTGATATTCATGTTCATTCCACAGGTGGTCTGAATCTTATCAAAGGTTGAAATGCTTAGGTACATTAATTTTATGGAATAGAGGACTTCCTGTTAGTTTTATATTTTAAGGAAAGAACAATATATCTAAAATGGAGCAGGAGCCTCACAAAATTTTCAGCCACCTCTAATTTTTATATTATGAATTTAATATTTAAAAATAAGTATTTTACTTTTCAACTATAACTAGGCTTTATTTATATATATATAGTTGTTTCTGAGGTGTAAAGTTTAGAATGCTGACTAGTAGATAGTGAGACCCCAGCTTGTGCATAATATGCCTTATGGTAAAGATTGCCATGCTCTTAACCCTCCATGTATGAATTACTCAGAAAATACTTACTGAACATTTCGACTATATCTTCAGCATATGCGATTTATGTTCCATCTTTAGCAACTAGAATCAGTCTTCCATATTATCCCTTTTTTTTTTTTTGTTTTGCAGCACAGTTAATCTTTTTCATATATCAGTTTATCATTCTTTACATTTGCCACCTTCGTAGGCTGAACCTTATAACACCTCATGCTGCTTGAGGGGTAGTAATTTGTTCTCTCTAACAAACTTTTCCTTGGAAGTTCCTGGATAATTTTGTGATTCATCCATTTCACTCCTGATTTATTTATCCTCTCGGCCTTAGGAATACAATTTGACATTGCTTTAAATAATTGATTCTCTACCAATCTGAGGCATTGATTTCTCTCTCCTCAAACTGATTAAGCTAATGCACATCCAGTCTGTTTCCTAAATTTATCGTAGTTCCCTGCTTTAATAAAAACCAAAATCTTCAATAATACTGTCAAGACCATATCATATAGATCAGTGATATATAAACTGACAAACAAAAAGAAGGTTAAATTAAATAAAGTGCATAAAATAGTAAAATTTTTCATGTTCATAGATAACAGAAAAGAAAAAATAATGGTTAGCTAGGGAGGCTAAGAGCAACAGAATTACATAGTAGAAGAAGATAGGTAAGGCCATGGGAAAGGTAAGCAGGTAAAATAGTTTGAGACTTATTTTATGTGAAAATTTATTGAAATATTTTTTATTCTGCTGTGAAAAAAATGTCTCATCTTGAAAAGAGGAATCTTGATATGTTTCTTTTTTTTTTCCAATTGAAGTTTAGCCAATCTCATACAGAGGTAGCAGTTTTTTCTTTCATCAGCCTCAAGAGCATGTGATTTACATAGAAAAATAATGGTAGTCATGGTGGGTGTTGAAGTAGGCAATGATGTTAATGTTAGTTTGCGTTGGTGGATTAAGTAGTGGAGATATGTGTTGCAGAGTAGGTGCCCTCCCTCAGTGAGACTTTGGACTCCTTGTATGTGTCACTAATAATATTAAATAAGTACCTATGTATCCTTGTGTACTTTCTAATCTTAAAAATAACTGAGGTCTGAGGTGCAGGCTTGTGTCATTAGAAGAGATAGCTCTCATAATGTGTGTTAATGGTAATAGTGTAGTCAGAGGATTAAGTAAGGGAGATGTAACATGTGTGGAGTAGAGTAGAGTGCCTTCCCATTATGAGTCCTTGTTTTCACTAATTCCATTTCCATTTATTAGTCTGTCATTTCTCTTTACTGATGAATGCTTTGTGCTCAAATGGCAGTCAAGCCTTCTGGTCACATGCAAAGGTTGTTGGACAAAGCTTCTGTCCTATTACGTTTCTCCCATCTCTCAATCTCCTGTCCCATATCAATGGAAAAACAGTGGTAGCATTCTACTTCCTCGGCATCAGTTTCCTCTAATCCCTGTTTAGATTACCAATGAACATCTCCTCCTTTTATTCCAAAAAATAAACCACAGTATGCCTCCTCTGGTCTTTCATCAGAAGGACTAAAAAAAGAAGGACAAAAATATATACTCAATACTAATAAATCCTCCTACACAGTTAGTATTATCGTCCAGTTCTATTAAGAACTTGTGTGCTAGGATTAAAATTACATTATAAATTAATGACAATTTTCATTTGTCACAAAAAATATCTGGTTTCACTTAACATACATCTTAATCATTCTTAGAGATATACATAATTGGGCAATGCAAGTACTCCCAAAATTGCTAAAATAATTTACTTTATTTATTGTAAGCTGCTGAATGTGTTGATAGAGGAGGGTGAAAATATATATATGCGTGTGTGTGTGTGTGTTATTTAAAAGTTTTCGTGGTTATTTTTTGCAATATTTATTGCATGCTCCTGAAGTTTAAAGTTTTCCATTAAGAAATATTACAAATGATGTAATTTATGTGCTATTATTTATTTGTAAACTATAATTGGTAAACAAAAAAAAATATAAATTACTTGTAGTTATTCATATTATACCTGTCCATAAGGATGTATGTTGCATTATGGGATACTATGCAATTGATATGAAGCCATGCTTCTATATAAAAGTAAACTTAATTGTGTAGTCACTTAATATTCAAGTCACTTCACACCCATCCTTTACATATGGATAAAGGATGAAACCATGAATATAAATTCTTGCCAGCTTTAAGCTATAATATAAGCAAGTGAAAAGACTCTGATAATTTATTTCTAATGCAGAATATTTTTGTAACAAGTTGGGACACAGTTTGACTACATTTATGTGAAAATATTATGACTTCTGTATTACTTGAACCTTTTATCTCTTTGGGAAGGAAAATTGACCCCATCTCTCCTGATAACCACTCCATTTGGAATCTTATCAGGATTAAAAACAGAAATAAACCTCTTCCCCCCCCCCCCCCACACTCCAAACAGATTCAGGCCTCATCTACACCAATGCAGATAAAGCTGAAGCAACAGCAAAACATTTAGAAAAGCAATGTAAACCATCATATGATCATCTCGATTTCAATCATATATATAAGATCAACCGACACGTCAGATGTTCACTCAACTCTGCTAACACATATTCCACTCAAACTGCATCCAAACCACCTGCTGATATATATGATATAATCAGAAATTTAAGAACAAAAAGGACCCTGGACCTGATGGTATCTTCAACAAGGTGTTAAAGCTACTATCTCGCAGAGCTATTGTGCATTTGAATTAACTCCATCCTTCACTACAAATATTTCCCTTCCTACTGGAAACTGATGGACATAATGTGAATCCATAAACCTGGAAAAGACCCTCGATCACCTCAAAGTTACAGACGAATGAGCCTCAACTCAAACCTGTGCAAAATTGCTGAGAAGTTAATACTCACCAGACTCCAAGAATCAGTACACCAGCTAAATATTCTTCCTCAGGAGCAGTTTGGGTTCCTCTAATGTCATAGCACCACGCAGCAAATATTCAGAGTAGTGGAATATATCACCATGGGTTTCAACTGGCATCAGTGCACTGGGGCTGTTTTCCTTGAAATAACCAGTGCATTCAATACGGTGTGGCATTATGGTTGGCTATACAAACTGATATCAACTGATACACCAATGAGAATCATTCATCTAATAAAGTCCCCTCCTCAATAGGCTCATACAGGTTAGGATGTGTGGGGCAGTTTCATCACAAAAACTGCATCTTGGCTGGAGTTCCACAAGGATCCTTACAAGCACTGATTCTATTTTCCATATACTTGTGTGATATCCTGCACAACACACTGTCATCAATCTAACCCCTATGATACAGCAATATTGGCCAGATCTTTAAAGCCACACCTAGCCATCAAGAAATTGCAAGAAAGCCTATTACTGATAAAACAATATTTTGCCAAATGGCAATTCCAAGTGAATCCTCAGAAGAGTGTAGCCATCATATTCTTTAGAAGATCAATGCTTCCTAAGAAAGATATCCTCCTATTGAACACAAGAATCCCATGGCTAACTGAGATCAAATATCTTGACTATTGAACAGAAAACTGACTTTTAGCTCCCATTTTAAGACTCTCTGTGCAAATACATCAAAAACCATAGCCCAGTTCTACCTGCTCATTAACAGAAACAACAAGCTGAACAAAGAAATCAAACTACTCATATATAAACTAATGGTTCGTCCAATACTAACTACCCTAACAAACTAATCCAACTGGCTGCAGATTATGATGCTATGGATTATTTCAAACATAAATGACCAAAAGCCATCTTAAACTTCAATACTGAGAACTAACTCCTAGCCCACTCATGGCAAGCAATTAGCTCATAAGTTTTCTCCACTCACAGTTTCTCTCAAGATGGCAGTGAATATGAAAAGCAATTGCTTCAGCCCTTATGTCAGTAATGTTGTAAGTTGTTACTTTTATCTCTAAATCATGGTTTATTTTGGTTTATACTCATACTCTGGTTTATTTTTTGGAATAAGAGGAGGAGATATGCCACGACCATCTAAACAGGAATTAGAGAAAACTGATCATTATTCATTGAGAATAATGTTGCAATTGAATTGTGATTAGAATGTAGGAGCACCAACAGATAAAGAGCAACACTCCAGCAAGAGATGCAGAACTGATGATGAACACATTGAGTGGTACTCTTTTGGTACTTTAAAAATATGTACCAAACAACAGGGAAAAGTACCACCAGTAATTTTACAAGAAAAGAAAAACTGGACCTCAGTTTCACTGATCACCAGGGAACAAAATATCACCTACTCCTGGGCCAAAAATACAGATTGGGGTGAGGGGGGGGTTGAAAGTCTAACTCATCACTATTGCTGATTAGACAGACAACCAAAGGATGGACAATGCAAACTACAGCCACACCTTCACTATAAGTAGTGAAAGAAATCTAAAGGTTGTGTTCCAAGGGCATCACATCTGAGGACATCATTGCAGACCTCATCAACCAGGGACTGACTCCAGTGAAGGTAAGCAGGATGTACAGAACCTACAAACAACCAATGCAACTAATGCTGCTCAAAATTATCAACACTCCAAAACAGTTTTATGAATAAATTGCAATCTGTGGTCTCAGGATCACCACAGAACCACTCAGGAAAGGAGCTTCAGTAGGACAATACCAGAAAGCTGGCCAGGGTTAAAAGCAATGCAAAGCAGAATTTAGCTGCCTACAATGCAGTAAAAACCATCACTTGAACTTAGTCAAGAACCACACAAGCCAGATGTGCCAACTGTTGCAGGCATCATCACAGCAAATATAAGGTTGCAGCCTACATTCAAAAAATCATGGGAAACACCCAGCCATCACCCTCTCAATGCCACTCAAAGCAACACGAGTAATCATCCTTCAGCACAGAGCGATCCAATCGTGATAACTCAGGTAAGAATTCAATCTTCAATCAAAATATATGTAGAAGAAGTGAGATCAAAGAGTACAGCTCCTGATGACAAAACATGCCCCAAACCTACAGCAATCATCACTGCATCATCATGACACTATGGTCCATGATTTCTCAAAATCAGCTCATTACCCTCTTCTACAAAGGGATTCCTGCAAGGAATTGCTTCCATTCGGAGAGCCTTCAGTCATGAATTGAAAAAAAAAATCAAACTCCCTCCTAATTCCTCCATGGAATGACAATGGTCTTCTCAACAAGACACTGAAATTATTAGAGTTCATACACAGACACAATTCTGACATAATTCTCATCAACAAAATGCACTTCCGACCTGCAAATAACTCAAAACTAAGAGGTTACTCCATTCACCGAATGAACAGACTCACCACCAGAGTTGGAATTACACCATAACTGCAATGCCATAGCCAGCTCATCAACCTGGAGGCAATTGGCCAAGAGATGCACAACACATGGAGGTACTTTATGCAGACTCATGATGTAAGTAGCTTAAACCTCATATATCAACTCACCCTAATATCAGATTTGGATACCATCCTTGGTTCCACACAGTCTACTTCTCAGCAGGAGACTTAAACACCAAACACAACATGGTTCAGGTCTACTCTCAACAGAAACAGTTGCATGCTAAACAACTATACAACACAGTTGCAGTAGCAGGAACCAGCAGAAGCACTCATCACAGCATTCATTATCCACAAAAAAGATGAGGTAGATGAAGTTGTCAATAACTTAACAAATCATATCAACAAAGCATTAGCAGCAGTAACCAAAACTACACTCACCCATATGTCCAGCCAGCTTCAAGAACATAATGGACTTAATTAGAACATAAAAACAAACCCAAAAAGAGATAATATAAGGCAAAAAAAATCCTAAACACCATAAATATTCAAGTCAAGAAGCACTTCAAAACCACAGAAATCAGAAAACAAACTAACAGCATTCAACCCAGAGAATCATAAGATCTGGAAATTCCTGTGAACCCTTTGTACCAAATGTCACTTCCCATCATACAGGCCAAAAAAATTTTGCACACTGCTATGGAAAAATCCCAAGTTCCCATGGGAAGCCTGAAAATGCAATGTAGACCATCATATAAAAACCTATACATTAAACTCATCTACAACAGTAATCAGCAGGTTGTCCAAGGACAACTGAAAGCATATCACTGCCACTGCTCTAGCAAAAATAATGTACATCCTGAAGCATCTTAACAAAAAAAAAAAAAAAAAGCTCCAGATCCAGAAGCCATCTCCAACAAAATTATAAAGCTGCTTCCATGAAAGACTGTAATACAACTAGACATTACAAATGCAATATTAAGAATGCAGCACTTTCCCACAGCACAGAATACCACTGGCATCATACCAATAAAGAAGCCAGGCAAAGACCCCAACTCCCCCAAAGTTTCCAACCCTTTAGTCTACTATTCAACCTAGGAAAAGTCACAGAAAAAGTCATCCCCTGAAGATTACTACAACAGTAAAAAAACTAGGAATCATACCAAATGAACAATTTGACTTCCAAAGAGAGCACAGCACAACTCAGCAAATGAACCGATTAGTAGAATATATCTGTATCAACAAGAAAATACTGGGAGTAGATATATTATTTAAAATCATAATAAAGGAATTAACTGACTTAAAATATTATTTATTAGCAGAATTTTATCCTGGGTATGACAGGCATCTTCAGTAATGTAGAAAGCTACTTATACAATAACTGACAATTCCAAAAGTTGCCACCTAAGTAGCTAATGCAAGATAACTAAAAAAAAGAGTTAAATAGTCTTGTTCCAATGAACTCTATGTTTAGTGTTGATGGCATGCTCTGCAAGTACAGACTGTTCAGGTTCAAGGTATTGAATATAAGATCTGTGTTCAAACCAAATATTATGAAAGCTGACAAAGGGAAGGCTGTAATCAGGCCAGGCCGGTGGCGTGTGCGAAGTGTGCAGTATACACAGACGCAGCAGAAGAAAAGGGACCTAAAAGAAGTAAAAAAATAAGAGATAAGAGTTTAAACGAACGGTCATATAATTATGAATGTATGTCGTCTTCCATTCGGGCCCCTTCAGATCTTCCCGGAAACGAACAAATAAATCCTGAAATTGTATCCTGAACCTGATTATATCACTGTAATTTTTAATTAAAATTTAGGAAAATATACCTAAAATAGTTCTTTATTTTTTGATGTATCATAAATCAACTTATGATTAATTGTTGAGTTCCATGTAAGGGACATATCCTAATTTTAATTGGATCGGATGCATGTGGTCTGGCCCTAAAGTTGGCTTACTACTGATACTCATTCCTCTCGACATTCGAGGTTAACTCAAGTGGGATTTGAAGGGAGGGTATGATTGAGTGAGGAGAATAGAATTCGGATTTAGTTTTGTGATATATGATATGATACATATATATATATATATATATATATATATATATATATATATATATATATAATAGTGATGGACGAACCAACTCGATACCAAGGAATGGATTGCATTGAAATTCTTTCAGAGAAAGGTAAGGTCTCACAACTAATTGTTAGATTTAGTAATTGACCAGTAAACTCCCCGAAACACACACACATGCACTTTAACTGGACAAGTATGGACATCACTGATGAGCTTGTTCAAGCCTTTAGCAAAGATCAGCTACTTGAGCTACTCAAGAAAATTCTAAAACGGTTTGACATGGAATTCCCAGGATACATAAACATTTCTACCGCAATCAAGAGGGAGATGAAGAGGAAACAGAGAGCAAACTCACAAACATTTCATCACCCACAACCGATAGATAGACTCCCAAGATGAACAGGCACCCAAGAGATGGAAGACAGAACAAGAACGCATGGAAGAAGACATAACACCACTGAACACAGAAGTTAAAACTGAAAAGGTCCCACCAGTCATCCTCCGGGATAAAGAGAAGTGGACCTTAGTTTCAAAATCATTAAGCGAACAAAACATAAAATTCTCGACTGCCAGAAACACAGATGAGGGTGTAAAAATTCATCCAGATACAGTCACCGATTATCGCAAAATGACCAAGATGTTGGACAATGCCAAGCTGCCCTTCCATACCTTCTTACTGCCAAATGAGAAAAACCTGGAAAAAAGTGGTCCTCAGAGGGGTTGCTGAGGGCATCACAACAGAAGAGATCACTGCTGACCTAATCAATCAAGGCCTGACACCAGTCAAAGTAAGCAGAATGATAAGATCTGACAAAAAGGCAATGCCACTTGTGCTTGTAGAAATAAGCAATACCCAAAAAAGGATTTAGTAAATTACAGATATCTGCAGGCTCAAAATAACAACTGAGCCACTAAGGAAAAAGGCATCGGCAGAGAAATGCCACAGATGCCAAAAGTTCAGACATGCACAAAAACTGTGAAGAGCAGCATACA
Source organism: Typopeltis vanoorti (assembly GCF_054136105.1). Lineage (NCBI taxonomy): Eukaryota > Metazoa > Arthropoda > Arachnida > Uropygi > Thelyphonidae > Typopeltis > Typopeltis vanoorti. The sequence continues at coordinate 21,138 of NW_028328269.1, forward strand.
GGTGTCTGAAATGTGCGAGGGACACCAGATCAACACCTGTACCAAACCACGCACAACTCCAGCACAATGTGCAATCTGTGGAGGAACTCACCCAGCCAATTACAAGGATGCCTCTACCACCCAAAAAATCGAGAATCGGCAAGAATTAAAATAGCCCCCATTCGCAATTACACCAAAAGCAGTGAAACAGGTCACCCTTCAGTCTGAAACACATCAACACAGGAAGGCACGAGACCCACAACCAAGATCAAAACTTATGCGGAGGCTGCAAGAAATCGCATCCCCCCTACCCATGAGCAAGCAAGCCCAGATTTAACGGCAGCTTAAACAGCTTCGCTGTAAAACATGATGCAAGAACTTAGCAAAACAATCATCAAGAATCTCGCCACCTTCCAGAAAGATACACCTACAAGGAATCCAAACCCCCATAACAGCCACACACGATGAACAAAAAATTCAAACCAAAGTCACTCAAGATAGTTGCATGGAATGCAAATGGATTGACAAAATCCTGGTGCTGCAAGAATTTACGACCAGACACCGTCCTGATATCATCTTAATTGGAGAAACCCACTTAAGGCCAGCAAACAACACAAGAATACGTGGCTACACTACATACAGAAATGACAGACTTGGAGCAAGAGGAGAAGGCACTATACGCATCAAAAGCTACCTAAACCACAACACAATACCCAATCTCAAAACCATGAAACTGGAAGTAACCGAAGTGGAAGTACATACAAGCAATGCCAGCAGCATAAAAATTTATGCCACTTATAACCCACCAAGCATACCTATACTGACAACAGATCTGGACTCCATCATAGGATTCAATGACTCCATTATCAGAGCATGGGATCTCAATGCAAAATACACATCTTGGTTCAGTTCAACAAACAACAGAAAGGCACAATGCTATTCAAATATGCAATGCTCAAATCTATGGTTGTGGCTGGTCCCACCGAACCCACCCACTACAGCCCTACGGGCAACTCAGATGTGCTAGACATCGCCATTCTTAAAAATATTAAATACCAATTCGGTGGGTGGTCCCACCGAACCCACCCACTACAGCCCTATGGACAACTCAGATGTGCTAGACATCGCCATTCTTAAAAATATTAAATACCAATACCAACTGAAAACAATTAACGAACTTTCTTCGGACCACAATCCCATAGTGCTCCAGCTAGGATCATCAGATCCACTCTCTCTTCCACACTCATTCATACCATGGGACAAGCTAGCAAAGATCCCTCAGAGCATACGGTCCAGTTCCAATCATCCGCAAAAAGGAAGAGATAGACACAGCGGTAAACAGTTTAACCAGCCAAATCCAGAAAGCAATGGAAGCAGTCAGGCATATGATAGTCTGCCAGCCACATCCCAGAGGAAATAATGGATCTAATAAGAGCAAAGAACGATGCCAGAAAGTGATACCATAACACAAGAGCACCACAAGACAAAAGAGCACTGAACAACCAAAACAGACAGGTCTGAGAGGCTCTTCAAAAACACAGAAATCAAAAATCAGGAGATATACTGACCAACATCAATGCTGAAGATCACTCTGTCTGGAAAATGATAAGAACCATCTGCACCAAACAACAAATCACACCCCGCATACAAACCAAGAAAGGAAAGGCACACCCAGATAAAGAGAAAGCTGAAGCACTAGCAGATAAACTGGAATCACAGTGCAATCTATCTCATAAAAACCTAAACATCAACCTTATATACAAGATACACCACCAGGTTAAGACAACCTTACACTGCAGAAAGATAACTCAGAACCCATCACTCCCACCACTCCAGCAGAAATAATAAACATCATAACCTATTTAAACAGCAAAAAGACACCAGGCCCAGATGGCATAACTAACCGAATAATAAAACTACTCCCAAAAAAAGGCCACAGTACATCTCGTCAACATAACCGATGCTATCCTCAGATACCAGCATTTCCCCACAGCTTGGAAGATCGCAAATATCATACCATTCAAGAAGCCTGGAAAGAACCCCCCAACACGCTGAAAACTACAGACCAATCAGCTTGTTATTCAGCCTCGGAAAGGGTACTGAGAATGTGATACTCTCAAGGGTTCAAGCGGAAACAGACAAAATGGGAATTGTACCAAATGAGCAGTTTGGCTTCTGCAAGGGCCACAGCACTGTCCAACAAATACACCAGCTAGCAGAGATCATCTTAAAAGGCTACAACTGGAAACAACACACAGCTGTCATCTTCATCGATGCAGCGAAAGCATTCGACAAAGTTTGGCATCAAGGCATTCTGTACAAATAAAATTTAACATGCCAGTTAAGTTAAGAAAATTCATCCACTCATACCTAAAAGAAAGATATATGCAAATAAAAATCAATGAAACACTATCATCCAGACGAAAGGTATCTGCAGGCGTGCCTCTGGGCTCCCTTCTGGCACCTCTCCTGTTCTCAATCTTCATAGTGGACATCCCTCTGAACTCAAGAACAATAACCAGAGCATTCTACACAGATGATATTGCAATACTGGCAAGATCTATGAGTCCAATTCTGGCAATCAGAAAACTACCAAGCAGCATTCACATGATAGAAAAATAGCTGGCAGACTGGAGGATCCAAGTAAACCCTGAAAAAAGTTCAGCCGTACTGTTTTCCAGAAAGAGAGTCCACAACATGGATGACATTCACCTCTTAGGTGTCAAGATCCCATTGCAGAATTACATCAAATATCTCGGAGTAATACTCGATAAAAATCTCAACTTCAGCAATCACATAAAGCACACTGCCTCAAAGACATCGAAAGTAATCGTGCAGCTCTACCCTATGATGAACAGGAAAAGCAAACTGGACACACAAACCAAGCTTCTCATCTACAAGATAGTAATATGCTCAGTTATGACATACGCATCCCCTGCATGGAGTCATACCACAAATACAAACATCCAAAAACTACAGAGAATACAGAACAAATGCCTGAGGATGATCTTAGATGCCCCTCGGTACATCAGAAACTCACAAATCCACAGAGAAATCAACATCCCTTACATCTCCTCCCTACTCCTAGATCTTGCTGAGAAATTCTTTGCCAGAACAAGCAACCACCCAAACCCGTTGATCAAGGAAGCCTCAGAATATAACGAAGAAAGATACAAACACAAAAGGCCAAAGTTCATCCTACATCTCCAGCTAATCTCACAGCCATCAGGTGATTGTTTAATGAGCTTAAAGCTCATAAAACACTCCCTTAACAGACAAAGGGGAAAATGAAAAGCATATTTGCTTCACCCATCCAGCCAGTAATGTTATGCGTCTCGACATTCAAGCCTGTTACATTAGCGGGCTGTTAAAGTGGCATCAGTGACACAAAATAATTGGCGAACTCTCGAATCCAATGCAAAATATTCTTGTAAAATTCTCTTATCTATTTTCGCTGAATCTTCTTGAGAGAACTAAGTAGGCTAGTATTTTGTAACATTTCCAACAAGTTATATTGAACAATTGTTGGTATAAAAGAAATATTGTTTTGTATAAAAGACAAAAGGTAAGATATTTCACTTGCTTTAGAAGAAATAACTATGTTAAAAAAGATTTGTAGAAATATGGGTGAAGTGGAATTCCTGGATTTTTTAAAATTTTCAAATATGAGTATCTAATTTAATGATAATAATAAAATTCATCTAATGAAAACATCTACTAGGGTAGATGTTTTCATTAGATGAATTTAAAATTTTAAAAAAATTATGAATTAATAGAAAATATAGGATAAATATTTGTGAGAACCTCCCAGAACTTTGCCAAAACAATATTTCAATGGACTTATCTTCCTTATAGAACCTCAAAAATAGTGTTTGGGTAAAGCTCTGGGAGGTTTTCACATTGCTTGATATTTAATAAACAATAAAGATTTTAATAACAGACCAATATAACATCCAATACCGAACAATATTTTCGTTCTTAAATTTTTAAAACACAAAAATTTTATATTTATTTTCAAATTTATGTTATTTTAATTAGTATTTTGCTAAAATGAAAGCCAGATGAGTTCCCTTTTAGCAAAATTAATGTAAAGATATTTGAATAAATCGCTTAACTTTATATTAATTTACTTTAAATTACAATTTTAATTAATTACTATTATAATTAATTTAAATTACTATTTTATATTATTTTGAAAATTTATATAACTTGAAAAAATTTGTATAAGCAGGGCTAACCCATAGGAACATTATACTAAAAAGCGGTTTTCATTTGTTTTTCATTTCCTGTTTGTTTTATTCACACTTTATTCAAAAAAAAAACTTTTTTTGGAACGGTGCTGAACATTAATCTCACACACAAGAAAAATAATATGCGCTAGTCCTGGCTGCAGTTATTCAAGACAGAAGCAACCACGAGAATATGAGAAATATGTCTATTGCTGAGCGACTATTCAACTTACAGGCACTTCACATCAGTTCCTACCAGTAGTCTATTAAAAAGACTTAATTATCCTATAGATAATGTATCTATATGGAATGAAGTTCAAAAGAAAACACTTAAAACATACTTTGGTTTCGCACCTAAATTGTGTCATCTTCCAAAGGTTCATAAACCAGATATTCCATTAAGACCACTTATGGAGTGTATAGATTGGCCTACTTATAAAATTTCAATATTTTTAGCAAATTTATTCACTTCAATTAGAAGAACTGCTACTTATACATAAAAAAAAATTCTTTGGATTTCAAAAATAAAATTTCGTATCATTATTTGGACCTTTCGTATATTACTATTAATTCAGATGTTGTTTCATTACTTACTAATGTTCCTTTATCTGGTAGAACTGAATTACTGCAACAGAATTTCCTTAAAACATTGTTAAAATATTTGATCTTGTAATACATTCTGGTTATTTTTCCTTTAAAAACAAGTTATATTAAGAATTCGAAGTAACAGCAATGGGCAAAACCATTTCTCTTGCTATTGCCAACTTCTTTATGCAGCAATTTGAACAATATATTTTTGACAACAATTCAACTAGACCTAGATATGTAGATATGTGGTACAGATATGTAGATGACATTTTTGTTATCTAGAATGGCTCTTCTGATGAATTACATCAGTTTCTCTCTAAATTAAATGCACTTCATCCAAGGATCCAGTTCACCCTAGAAGTAAATAAGCAACCAGCCTTTTTAGATCTTTTAATTCTTTTCCAAACAATTGTAGCCAGAATTTCTCAGTTTAAAGAAATGAGACTCGTACAGACCATTATATTCATGCTGAATCTCATCACCATCCAGTCAAAAGCTGGGAACTATTAAAACATTGGTCCACTCCTGTTGTTCTTCAGACAAACTATTACAGAAAGAATTGCGATATATTGTTTCCTCCTTTTTATATAATGGATATAAGAATTCTTTCATCAAATGAGCTTTGAGTAGTTGTGATAGATCTTCCACTTCAAATAAAGAAGAAATAAAGTGTATTCCTATTGCTTATGTGCAAGGGATTAGTGAACGCATAGGAAAATTTTTAAACCATTACATACTTTTGTTGCCTTTCGACCTATCAAAAAAATCTCCACTTTTTTCACTTCTCCAAAAAACAAGCTTCCACATCTCAGTTATCCAGATATCTACAAGATTCTTTGCTCTTGTGGGTTATGTTATTTTGTACAAACATGAAGATCTGCTTTTATTCAGCTAGAAAAACAAGTCTGATTTTCAATATCTTGCACCTGAACAATCTGAACTTGCAGACATGCCATCAACACTAAATGTAGTGTTCATTGGAACAAGACAAGAGTCCTTTACAAAAGGCAGTTCTTCATAGAATGGATTTATAAAGAAACATGTAAGAGATCTGATAGTCTATGTCTACTCCCTTTGTGAGAGATAGGAAGGATTACCTTATTTAAAAAGTACTAACTTTTTAAATTGTGTGTGTAATTTTAATTTTATTTTTATTATTTTTTTAATTTTAATTTAATTTATTTATTTAAATAAGTTAGGATCTCTTTTAATCTGTTTTTAGCCTAAATTTAATCTGTTTTTTTTTTTTTTTTTTTTTTTTTTTTTTTTTTTTTTTTTTTTAATCTTACAATGGCTGCTTAGGAGGTGCCTTTTTGGAATTGTGGGTTATTGTTTAATCTCCATACTGCAGAGGTGGATGAAATAATGAGACCAAATTGTTTTAATCCATGTTACTCAATAGGTGTTACAGTAACGTATCAAGATTTAGCTAGACATATATATACATCCTGGTTGGTTCAGGTGTTAATTAACTTTCTTCATGTACTGTAGATGCCTGTGATATGCATGACAAAATTGTACTAATAAATAATATTTTAACTGAGATAATCCTGTTATTATAATTTAAGTAGTTGAATATATCACAACAGGGTATAATTGGAAATTTTCCACTCGCATGGTATACCTAGTCATTGCTAAGGTCTTTGACATGATATGGTACCAAATCCTTCTCTATAAACTCAAACAAGCAAATATGCAATAATTCTAATAAGATTAATAAATGCCTACCTCTGCAAAAGATCCATGCTAGTAAAAATAAACAGAACAGTTTCAACCAGGCGTAAAATCCCAGCAGGAGTTCCACAAGGCTCCCTGTTGGCCCCCTACTGTTCATGGTCTACATTGTGTGCACATCCCACAAAATCTGAGGATAACTGTCACAGCTCTATACACAGACTCACTGGCAATTCTATCAATATCTCTTCACCTCACATGGCAATCTGCCAAAGACAGAGAACCATTTCTCCAGTGTAATGATACTAACTGGAGAATCCAATTAAACCACCACAAAAGCAAAGCGATATTCTTCTCAAGAAAAATGCCTAAATCGATGAGACATCCAGCCCTTCAGAGAAAAGATTCCATTAGTACCTTTTCTCCAATGGCAGAAAACAGACAGAATCCAAATATCTCAGGGTACAACTCGGGGATAAAATCTCTGATTTAACAGTCACATCAAAGTAGTAGGGGCTAAGACATCCAAAGCTGTAGCTCAAATCTACTTCATGATCAACTGCCACAGTGATGGTGATATGCCCAGTAATCACACATGCCTCCCAGCATGGAGCCACTCCTCAAATTCAAACATTCTAAAATTGCAGTGAATACAGCATATATGTGCCTGCATATGATACTGTATATTGCATAGTTTATTAGAAACATCCAGATTCACTGAGAGAACAGAATCCTATACATCTTTCTGCTCCTTCATATTCTAGCTAAGAATTATTTCTCAAAGCTAGCATTCACCCAAAGCCACTAGTCAGAAAAACTGCCAACTACAATTAATCTGAAAACTGCAAACACAAAAATACCAAGACAATCCCCACACCAGTTTCCTTACATAGATAAAGGGGAATAGGAAACACCTAACTGCTTCACTATCTAGTCAGTAATGTTGTTGTTATATCTTCTGGGTCTGGTCCACTGTTGATAGCTTGTGTCCAGGAGAGTAGAAGCCCCTGCTTGGTGGCTGGTTTTTGTCACTGAGTGGAGCAACCACTGAATATCCTACACTGGAGTGATAAGTTTAGAAAAGATCCTTTAGTGTTAGAGAGTGATCTACAAGATCACTCTCAAAATCTCTTTTAGATACCACAATAAAGGCCTAAATCAATCTGGGTAGTGGCCCTTCCTACAATGCATACCATAACACAAGTCCATAAGGATATGTGCATTGCATTATGGGATACCAATTATTCATTAGCTGAGATATACAAGTAACCCAGTTGTGAAGTTATTTCACTGCAAAACTTTGATTGCTTACACTTGGATATTTGAATAGTTATGGTGTAAGAAGACTTGAGAAAGTGTTGCTGAATGTAGTGGATGTGCAAATTCAGGGAAACTAGATTTGTTAAGGGGGGGAGAGTAGATATACAGTCCTTAGGGAGGCAGTTGAATGTAAGAATGAATATAATATGCCAGAGCAAATAAGGACAACAAATCTGAGTGGGATAGTTAATATAAGGCATCAAGGTAGGGTTGGGGTCTTAAATTCATGTACACTCATACTAGGACTATTAGGAACAAGAAGGAAGAGTTTTTGGCCATGTTTGGCACTTCCAGACCACAGGTTATAGGTATTAGTGAAACATGGCTGACTGTAGATGATATAACTAGTGGGATTGAATGTGATGGGAATAGTGTGTTCAGGAATGACAGAGAGAATAAAATGGGGGGGAGGAGTATTGTTGATGATAGCTGATGAGCTCCAGCCAAGGAGAATAGAAGTTGAATTGCAGGATAGAGAAAAGAGCATATTTGAGGCCATTTGGTGTGAGATTGTGGCTAGCAGAACTAAATATACAATTGGGTGCCATTTTTTTTCATCACCTATAGACCAGGTGATGGGAAAAAATGGTGGTGACAGTATGCACAAGCAAATAGAAGAAATGAGTGGAAGGAGGGTGATTATTATGGGAGATTTCAACTATGGTCGCATTGATTGGAGTGAGGAGAGAACACACGGAAGAAAGGAACTGGATTTTATGCGGTTATTAAGGGATAACTATCTGCGGCAGCATGTAATGGAAAATACTAGGGGTCAGAGAGTGCTTGACCTAGTAATTACATCTGAGGATTGGGCTGTAACAAATATGACCACATTGCCACCAATCGGTGAGAGTGATCATAGGGTCTTAACTTGGGAGGTGGATAAAGGTGTAGAATTTTCAATTAAGACAGGGTACATGTGGAATTATCAGGCTGGAAAGTGTGACAAGCTTAGGAGTTTGATTGGTTCAGTGCCATGGCCTGTACAACTGCAAGGACTAGAAGTTGATAGTGCATGGGAGGTAGTTAAGAAGTGCTTGCACGAAGCAATGGCTGACTGTATACCTAGCGTCCGAATAATAAATCAAGTAGGGGTTAAATGGATGAATAACACCATTAAGCTTGAGCTGCAAAAAAAGAAACAACTATGGAGGGAATTTAAGGAGAAGGGTGACAGGCAGGCACATGAACGGTATAAAGCGTAGGCCAGAAGGGTGACGAGTGTGGTAAGAAAAGCAAAAAGGATTACAAAAGAACATTGGTCATGCAGGCTAAAGAGAATCCTAAACAGTTTTTTAGATATGTAGCAAGTAAAAGGAAAAACGTACATGGCAGATTGATTTTAAAGAATGCCGATGGTAGGGAGGTAACTGAATCAGTTGAGATAGTTGAGTTACTGAGTGAGCACTTTGCAAGAGTATATCATCCAGGTGGTGACATTGCAGAAACGAATAAACCAGTAGCTTATACGGGAATTGTGGTTAATGAAGTGGAGGTGAGTAGTCTATTGCATAACCTCAATGTCAATACATCTGTGGGATTGGATGGTATACCAGCTCCTGTTGTATGAGAAGCAGCTAAAGAATTGTCAGTACCCTTGATCATTTTGTTTAATTTGACTCTCAGGTCTGGGTTAGTCCCGAGTGGGTGGAAAGAGGGGAAAATAGTTCCACTGCATAAAGGTGGTTCCAAGACTGCTGTTGTAAATTACCGACCGATTAGCATATCAGGAATCATTGTCAAGGTCTTAGAGAAATTAGTCAAGAAAAGAATACAGGATTGGATAGATGAAAATGGGATATTGTATGGGGGACAACATGGTTTTGTGAAGGGTAGATCATGCCTCAGTAACTTGCTCATGTTTTATAACACAGTGACGGCTGAACTGAATAGGGGTAATGGGTTTACAGTGATACTACTGTACCTTGCCAAGGCCTTTGATAGGATACCACATGGAACCCTAATCAGTAAACTGGAGCAGATGGGGATAGATATAGGGTTGGTGAGATGGATAGGAGGGTGGTTGAAGGAGAGATATCAAAGAGTGGTTTATTCAGGAGTGGAGTCTAAAAGACGTCTTGTGACTAGGGGAGTGCCACAGGGCTCAATGATATTGGAAAGGATCTGAGAGGAAGTGTTCACTTGTTTGCTGATGATGCAAATTTGGGTAGAGCAATTGTGAGTGCACAGGATGTCAAAATTTTACAGGATGATTTGGATAGTTTGGAGGACTGGGCTAGGAAAATGGATGTCAATTTAATGTGGCAAAGTGTAAGGTTACGCACTTTGAGGTGAAAAGAATAGCAGCAGTATATAGCATTGGTGGAACAATACTCCAGGAGATTGATGAGGCCAGGGATTTGGGAATGTTGGTGGATAGGGAGTTGAAGTTTAGGGGGTACATTGCAAAAGTAACTAAAACAGCTCACCAAATCACTTGGCTTCTGAAAAATACTTTAACATGCAGAGACGAACAAGTTGTTGTTGTTCCTCTGTATCGAGCCTTGATAAGACCCCATCTGGACTTCTGTGCCCAGTTATGGGCACCAGGGTTTCTTCGTGACGGGGAGGAAGTGGAGAGGGTCCAGTGACGAGTGACCAAGATGATAGCAAGTCTGTGGAATGAACCTTATGGGAATAGGTTGAAGATTTGTGGGTTGCAGAAATTGGACGATAGGTGAAGGAGGGGTGATGTGATTGAGACATTCAAATTACAGAAGGGTTTTTATAAGATTGATCCAGAAGATATTTTTGAAAATATGACTGGTGGTGGGAGGACTAGGGGCTATGCATGGAAGCTGGGCAAGAGCGTGGTTGACAAGGGTTTTAGAGCTAGGTTCTTTACTTGGAGAGTGGTAAATGAGTGGAATAAGCTTCCTGAGTCTGTTATGGGTGCTACGACCGTGAATGAGTTCAAGGCAAGGTATGACCAGATACTGTGTGAATGTTGAATAGTTGTTCTTGACATGATGTTAGGGCCTCCCTCGATGAGTCTGTCGACTCCTTGGATTTCCCGGAACAATAATAATAATAATAATAATAATAATAATAATAATAAAGGAGCAAACACAGAATACAATTTCTTGGCATCTTTCATTTAAATCTATTTTGACATTTATAGGTACAGTTTCTCTTACATGTGCATTCGTGTTCTTTAGTATTTTATGCACATTGCACCTTATTTTTTATACGTTATTTTCCAGGCATGATACAAATTTTTCCCCAGCTTACTCTATCTTTCTGGTTTCTCATCTGATTATTCCTCATTTTTTTTTCATCTTGTTTTTTGCTGCTTAACCATCTTTTAAAGACCAGTTTTTTTATTATTTTCAATTATTGTTTTTATTTCATTGTTCCATATATGTAATTTTTTTTTCATGCAATTTTTTTTGTGTCCCTTAGATTTATTATTATTAATAGTAGTGGTACTATACAGGCACCTTCTTAGAATCAGAAGACTCATCATGACAAACACAATCTATCATACCTATCCTTGAACCCATTAATAGAAAAAGCATTTACAACAGAATCTGGCAAGCCATTCCACTTATTCACTAGATTATCCAAAATTCTAGTCCTCATACCCCTATTAACCACACATTTATTCGACTCTTAGGGATGACCCCTTGTTCAGGTCTCCCTAGCCAAATGCTGAAACATTTCCCCTTCATCAATCCTATAAAACCCATTAAGTAACTTAAAGGTTTCTATTATATCTCCTCTTTTTCTCGTATCAACCAACTTCTGCAATCCACAAATCTTCAATCTCTCTCTCCATAGAGAACATTCCAAAGGCCACTGATCTGTGAATCTTCTCCACTGCTTCCTCATACCATGACATCAGTACCAGACTGAAGAACAAATGTGGGCATAACAAGGCCTTCTAAAGAGAAATTACAACTTCTTTATCTTTACATTTTCATGTGTTTTCAATGGTCAAGTAATCCTAGGGGCTAATTTAGCAACCTTAACAATATATCCTCAAAACTTTAACTCTGTCTACTGCAACCCCTAAATTTCTGCCTTCATCTTCATTTCTGCCTTGATTGGCTCTTCCTGGCCACAGGTTATTGGCATTAGTGAAACATGGCTGACAGAAGAAGATATAGTTAGTGGGATAGAATGTGTAGGTTATAGTGTGTTTAGGAGGGACAAAGAGAATAAAATGGGGGAGGGGTATTATTGATGATAGCTGATGAACTGCAGCCAAGGAGAATTGAAGTTGTATTGCAGGATAGTGAAAGGAGCTCATTTGAGGTTATTTGGTGTGAGATTGAGACTGGCAGAATAAAATATACAGTTGGGTGCTGCTATAGACTAGGTGATGGAATAGATGGTGGAGATAGTATGCATAGGGAAATTGATGAAATGAGTGGAAGGAGGGTAATTATTATGGGGGATTTCAACTATGGTAACATTGATTGGAAGGAGCAGAGGAGACATGTGAGGAAGGAAAAGGATTTTATTCAATTATTAAGGGATAACTATCTGAGACAGCATGTAATTGAAAATACTAGGGGTGTGAGAGTGCTTGACCTGGTAATAGTGTCTGAGAATTTGACTGTAATGAATATGACCATGTTGCCACCTATTAGTGAGAGTGATCATAAGGTCTTGACCTGGGAGGTGGCTAAAGGTGTAGAATTTTCGATTAAGACAGGGTATATGTGGAATTACCGTGCTGACAATTATGAAAAGCTTAGGAGATTGCTTGGATCAGTGCCATGGCATGTACAACTGCAAAGGCTGGACGTCGATAGAGCATGGGAAGTGGTCAAGGAGCATTTACAGTAGGTAATGGCTGATTGTATACCTAGGGTCTGAATAGTAAAACAAGTAGGGGTTAAATGGATGAATAACACCATTAAGCTTGAGCTGCAAAAAAAGAAACAACTGTGGAGGGAATTTAAAGAAAGGGGTGACGTGCAGGCACACGAACGGTATAAAGTGCAGGCCAGAAAGGTAACGAGTGTGGTAAAAAAAGCAAAAGCGAATTATGAAAGGAAACTAGCTTTGCAAGCAAAAGAGAATCCAAAACAGTTCTTTCAATATGCTGCAAGCAAGAAAAAAAACTGTACACGGCAAAATGATTTTAAGGAATGACGATGGTAAGGAGGTCACTAAATCAGTCGATATAGTGGAGTTACTGAGTGCGCACTTTGCAAAAGCATATCATCCAGGTGGTGACATTGAAAAAGTGAAGGAACCATTAGCATATACGGGAATAGTGATGAATGAAGTGGAGGTGACTAGTTTATTACAGAACCTTAATGTGAACACATCTGTGGGATTGGATGGTATACCGGCACGGGTCTTGCGTGAAGTGGCTAAAGAATTATCAATGCCCTTGACCATGTTGTTTAATCTGAGTCTCAGGTCTGGCTTAGTCCCGAAGGTGTGGAAAGAGGGGAAAATAGTTTCACTGCATAAAGGAGGATCCAAGACTATGGTTGCAAATTACCGACCGATCAGCATATCAGGTGTCGTTGTCAAGGTCTTAGAGAAAGTAGTCAAGGGAAAAATACACGAATGGATTGATGAAAACGAGATACTATACAGGGGACAGCATGGCTTTGTGAAGGGTAGATCATGCTTCAGTAACTTGCTCAAGTTTTATAACAAGGTGACGGCTGAACTGGATAAGGGAAATGGATTTACAGTGATACTGCTGGACCTGGCAAGGCGTTTGACAGGATACCAAATGGAATACTAATCCGTAAACTACAACATATGGGAATGGATATAGGGTTGGTGAGATGGATAGGTGGTTGGTTGATGGAGAGATATCAAAGAGTAGTTTATTCAGGAGTAGAGTCCAAAAGACGGCCTGTGACTAGTGGTGTGCCGCAGGGTTCTGTTCTTGGACCACTGCTGTTTAATCTGTTCATTAACGATATAGGGAAGGATCTAAGTGGAACAATTCATTTGTTCGCTGATGATGCAAATTTGGGTAGGGCAATAGTGAATGCAGAAGATGTCAGAGTCTTGCAGGATGACTTGGATAGATTGGAGTTCTGGGCTAAGAAGGATGGATGACAATTTAATGTGACAAAATGTAAGGTTATGCATTTTGGGGTGAAAAGATTAGCAGCAGTATACCACATTGGTGGAGCTGTATTCCAGGAGATTGATGAGGCCATGGACTTGGAAGTGTTGGTGGATAGGGAGATGAAGTTTAGGGAGCACATTGCAAAAGTAGATAAATTAGCTCATCAACTCACTTGGTTGTTGAAAAATACCTTGATGAGCAGATACAATCAAGTTATTATACATCTGTAACAAACTTGATAAGACCTCATCTCGACTACTGTGCCCAGATTTGGTACCTAGGTTACTTCTTGATGGGGAGGAGGTGGAGAGGATCCAGAGGCGAGTGACTAAGGTGATAGCGAATCTACGGAAAGAACCATATGAGTACAGGTTGAAGATTTGTGGGTTGCAGAAATTAGTTGATAGGCAGAAAAGGGGAGATATGATTGAAACATTCAAATTGCTAAAGGGTTTCTATAGGATTAATTCAGGGGATATTTTTGAGATCAGGACTGGTGGGAGAACTAGGGGACACCTATGGAAGCTGGGCAAGAGTGTGGTTGGCAGGGGTGTTAGAGCTGGGTTCTTTACTTTTAGAGTGGTAAATGAGTGGAATAAGCTGCCAGAGTCTGTTGTGGGTGCTATGACGGTGAACAAGTTCAAGACAAGGTATGATAGATACTCTGAGAATGTAATCGCATAGTTGTGTGGACATGATGTTTAGGGCCTCCCTCGATGAGTCTAAGGACTCCTGGAGTCATCCGAAATAATAATAATAATAATCTCTCTGCTTGAGTATAGTGTCATCAATATTATTATTATTATTATTCAGGCCTCCATGGAGTTAAAAGACTCATCATGGGAGGTCCTTTCTAGGAAACACAAAATCTATCATACCACTAATTGAACTCACTGACCATACTTGTTCTCCATGACCACTCTATCAAGCAATGATTTCCATGGTTCAACCATCCTCCATACAAAGAAACCACTCCTCATCACTCCACTGTTCCAACAAGCAAAACAATTCCTCAGTGTTAACCCTGCACCTGTACCGCTCAACAGTTTAAAATCCTCAATCATACCACTTCTCCTTTCTGCCAAGCTTTGCAGTTTATGTTCCCTCAGCCAATCCTCACAACTAGCATTGTACAGTTCTGTATCCATCTTTGTTATCCACATCTGTACACTTTCCACGGTTAATTTATTCCCTTCAAATCCTGTAGACCAAATTTGAAAACAATAGTTTAAGTGTAGTCTGATCTCTGTCTTATATAATGGAACAACAACTCTTATCTCAGCAGTTCAGCATCCGTCTCATTATTGCAGCAATCCTTGAGGCTAATTTAACCACCTTTGCAATATATTCCCTGAATTTCAGGTTGCTATCAATCATCACCCCCAGATCTCGTCTCACCTACCTCCTCCATTATAATTCCTCCAATCTGTTATGCAGCCTCCCATCAATGTATCCCAAACTTCAAGATGTGACATTTTGCTACATTAAGCACCCAACTGGCCATCACATCTATAGACATCAAGGTTACCAAGGGAGAGTGATGATGAATGAAGCAGATGTTGTGGCCATATAGGAGGACTTGAATACATAGTAATGGGGAAAAATATGGAACTGTCAATTCAATGTTGCCCAGCATAAGATTCTGAAGTTTGGTAGGCAACAATGGAATGCAAGTATACATTTGAAAGGGAAATTTTGGAGAAAGTTGAGGAGATATCTTGGATTAAAAGTGGACAAGAATCTGAATTGCAGAGGTCACTTTGCACAAGCTGTGAGGTGTCACATTAGATTTGGAACTGTTGCAGAGTACCTTATCTTGTAGAAAAATAAAGAGATTCTGGTCAGTCTTTGTATGATTATCATAATTATGCACAGATCTGGTACCCTAGTTTTCATGTTGATGCAACATACTGGAGAGGGTCAAGGGAAGACTAAGATCATAACCGATCTTTGGGATATGAGGAAAGATTCAGGGAATGCAGTTTCCAAAGGCTTGTGAACACGAGAAAGATATAGGATATGATTGAGATATATAATTTAGTAAAATATTGTTACTAGGATAAATTTTTTATAGAATGGGATGAAATAATAGAATACAGAGACAAACCTGTAAGCTGTATATGGAAGATGTGAGCAAGGGCATAAGGCACAGGCTATTTGCATGGAGAGTGAAATATGTTGCCTGATATGGTGAATGCAGATATATTGAATAGTTTAACCACGCTACCGGCCAAGACGTCTATAGACGTTCACTTTATCATGGAGGCGAAGTGCTTATTAAAATTATAATACCATTGTTATAACAATGAAATATATGATGGATACGAAGCGTATGCGTATTTGATCCATAACGGCCGGTAAGGTGGTTAAAGCAGGGTTTGATTGGCTTCCATGATTCTTCACTCCACAGAGATCTAGTGTTGGTAATAATAAAATAGCACACTGGATCACTTGGTTTTGAAGAACACAGTGACAAGCAGAGATATGAAAGTAAATACTCCTCTTTTGAAGACTGGAATAGAATCACATCCCAACCTTACATAGAAATCTGGTCACCGGAATTCTATGGAATGAAAAAGTCATGGAAAGGATCTAGTGCAAATTGTTGTGGGTTTCAAAGAGTATGCAATGAATAAGCAAAAAAAAAAAAAAAAAGAAGGAATGGGATATATATATATATATATACATACACATATATACATACACATTATTAAATGGGTTTTATGACATCAAAGACTTTTCAGCTGCATGTCAAGAAGGGGGATAACATGGGGGTCATCAATTGAAATTATTCCAGGGTGTAATCCAGACAAAAAATTCTGTTATAGACTTTTTTGCTTTGAGGGTGTAAATGCAGTGGAATGGGTTGCCAGAGAGGTTGTGTGTGCTTCATCATTGAATGAATTCAAGGATATATATGATAAGATATCACAGAAGAACCCTATTGTGTGAATAATGGTTAGTTTGGCCCTCCTGTATTGGGTTGTTCACTCCATTAAAGATGCCAAAGAAGAGAATAATAATATTGATTAATTTGATGCTTTAATGGTTAGAATTATGTTTCATTGCTGTGTACATTATGCTATTAGTGAACAAATTTTCTTCAGATTGAATTCTAAAAGATTTTGAGTGCTTTGGTAACTTTACTTGAATTAACATGGATTTGTCTGTTGAAAGTTATTTCTGTCTCACTAAAACATTAGATACTTATTCTAGTGTCATGCATGCAAAATTTTTAATAATATCATCTTCACTAATGAACAGTTTAAATAATTCAGCATGACATAGTTCTATCTTTAGCCTTTCTGCATTTGAAATAGAATTTGTGCTAATATTTAGCTTTCTATTTGCAATCCGACATTATGATAGAAAGGTATGATTGTAATATTAGTATCGGTTTTCGAGGTAGCAGATAGTTTTAGGTTACATGGTGTGAGGTTGAGTCTAACAAGTTCAAATGGTGGGATATTCTATAGACCTAGTGGATCAGCTGTTGGTGATAATGAAATGCATCAACAAAGTATAAAACACTTAATCATCATGATGGATTTTATTTATCCATTGGTGAGCAGTTGAAATTCCATGAGAAGAATTATGCTGAGTTTCTAGAGCTCTTGCAAAAACACTTTCTTAAGCAGCATGTGACACAATGAAATTGAGGTTGAAAGTTATTAAACCTGATTGCAGTTTTTTTTTTTTTTTTTTTTTTGAGGCAGGAGTCAGAAAAAATGTGACTGTTCTGCCTTTGACAGTGATCAGGATGTACAGACTTCAGAAGTGGCTAGATGTATGGATATTCCATTCAGGAAAGATTACCATTATAGCAGTTAAGAAGGATATCTGCAGGGTATGGGATGTATTAAAGAAACATACACTAAGGCTATCTTGGAATGTTCAATCCTCTCATCATGTTCATTCTTTGAGCTCTCCTGAATTCAAGGAATGAAGGGGATGGGATTGAAATGATTGTGCACTCAACAAAAGAATATTAAGAAAAAGATAATGTGAAGAAATATATATGCATAAGAGTGATATCCACTATGAAAATTATAAGGCAACGAAATTTTTTTTTTTTTTTGGATGGTACAAAATGGCATAGTGTACCATCACTTATGTCAACAGTCATGTGAGAGATAGATGTGGTGTATTCAGACATTAGTAATATTCACTAATTTTTCACTACATCTGTTGTAGTTTTATGTTTAAATTGTCATATATATATATATAATTTGCTGTTATTATTCTAAAAACATTCACAATGTGAAGTAAAAACATCAGTAAATATTTTTTCATCGGCTAATGTCATTTATTCCCCTATATACAGGGAGTAGGCGAGGCCATTTTTAGCCCTATCTAACATTTTGGAGACAGTGGGCAGTATAATCTCCACTGGTACCCAATCAGAGGTAGCTAGCCCGAGGCAATCACTAATTAATCAGCATGCAGTGAAGACAGACGGCTCTACAGGTGCCGCCATCTCGTGGTCCCTAACCCTAATACTCATATTTAATGTCCCACCAACATTATACGAATGTATAATGTGGATTCTCTGGTTGATTTTCTTGAGTTTATGGGATGAAACACCCACTTCCCCTTGCCAGAGATCAACTAACTCAGGAACCATTTGAAAAAAAAAAAAAGGCTGAAAAACATTTCCTCTAGTCACCAACTAGACTCAAAACCAAGTCTTCCTTCATGAGGGCAAGTGCCATGGTGAGCAAAAGTCACATCCGCTGAGCTACACAAGCTCCTTTCCTTTTAAATTTTTCCTGATAGCAAAGAATGGGTACTCTCATCTAATGTGTGTGTGTTAAACGTTAACACACACACACACACACACACACAAAAAGAAGGCTGGCTAAAACTATTCTATGAAAAGCTAAGTGCAGGGCCGACCCAAGGAATTTTTCTGCCCTGTGCTATAGCACATTGGAATTGATATGGGAATGGATATAGAGTTGGTGAGATGGATAGGTGGGTGGTTGATGGAGAGATATCAAAGAGTAGTTTATTCAGGAGTAGAGTCCAAAAGATGGCCTGTGACTAGTGTGCTGCAGGGTTCTGTTCTAGGACCACTGCTGTTCAATATGTTCATTAACAATATAGGGATGGATCTAAGAGGTACAGTTCATTTGTTCGCTGATGATGCAAAGTTGGGTAGGGCAATAGTGAATGCAAGAAGATGTCAGAGTCTTGCAGGATGACTTGGATAGATTGGAGTTCTGGGCTAAGAAGGATGGATGACAATTTAATGTGACAAAATATAAGGTTATGCATTTTGGGGTGAAAAGATTAGCAGCAGTATACCACATTGGTGGAGCTGTATTCCAGGAGATTGATGAGGCCATGGACTTGGAAGTGTTGGTGGATAGGGAGATGAAGTTTAGGGAGCACATTGCAAAAGTAGATAAATTAGCTCATCAACTCACTTGGTTGTTGAAAAATACCTTGATGAGCAGATACAAGCAAGTTATTGTACCTCTGTAACAAACTTGATAAGACCTCATCTCAATTACTGTGCCCAGATTTGGTACCTAGGTTACTTCTTGATGGGGAGGAGGTGGAGAGGATCCAGAGGCGAGTGACTAAGGTGATAGCGAATCTATGGAAAGAACCATATGAGTACAGGTTGAAGATTTGTGGGTTGCAGAAATTAGTTGATAGGCGGAAAAGGGGAGATATGATTGAAACATTCAAATTGCTAACGGGTTTCTATAGGATTAATTCAGGGGATATTTTTGAGATCAGGACTGGTGGGAGAACTAGGGGACACCTATGGAAGCTAGACAAGAGTGTGGTTAGCAGGGGTGATAGAGCTGTGTTCTTTACTTTTAGAGTGGTAAATGAGTGGAATAAGCTGCCAGAGTCTGTTGTGGGTGATATGATGGTGAGCGAGTTCAATACAAGGTATGATAGATACTGTGAAAATGTCATATAGTTGAGTGGACATGAGGTTTAGGTCCTCCCTCGATGAGTCTAAGGACTCCCTGGAGTCGCCCGTAATAATAATATTTTGCTGCCTCTTCCCTCTAAAAAAAAATCTTAATGCATCTTAAAAGCCATAATGTTGGGCTAGGCTTTAATATGTCTCATCATAAATCCTAAATAGCAGCATTAGCTAATCAATATTCATATGTTAATAGAAATGATCATAAACTATATTTTTCACAGAAAGAAAGCTGCAAATAATCCTTTAACCATGGAATTTTGTAAAGTAAATATGTTTGCATGCATCGGCATCCACAGAAAATTTTGGAGGCAAAGCTCAGAAACAAACAATTATATAAATACATTTATTTAATTAATTATTTTTTTAATTAATTAATTTTTTTTACAAGTAGATCCCTGGGGCAGGGAGCAAATGTCCCATTTGATCTCCTCTGCTGATGCCCATTGGTAATTAAAATAAAGAGAAGAGCAGTATACTGTCAAACACAGTATGTGCAACTGCAGTAAAATTTAATTTAATTTAAACAAAGTGGCAATTATTAAAAGTTAGTTTATTTAAAATATCAATAATTTTATTGCTCAAAAATTCATTATCACTAATGCTATCAATTGAATCTAAAAAATATTATTTTTATAGTGTATTACTACTAACTTACATTTAAGTAATGCTCATCCTGTCATGTAGAATGAATTGCTGAATCACAATCAAACCCCTAACTGTAAATGTTCATTATTTTTACTTATATTGTATAACTAAACTGATTTTATTTATCTTAATGCAATTCAAACTCACTATGAACAGGCTATCTCTACTTCAACCATAACCTCTGAGGTTAATCCATTCGTGACCTCCTTTTGTCCTGCACATCTGCTATATGTAAGTTTAAAGTGTGCAGTTTCCCACAGCCTACCAACATGACAAATATGTATGCAGAGGCTGCACGAGCTAAGAACCCCACACTCTTAACTGCCTCGCACCAAGCGAGGCAGTTAAGAGTGAATAGAGATAGATATAGCCATAATCAGGCTAACAAGCCAAATTCAGAAAGCAAGAGCCTCAGTAATGCAAACCACTCTCCACCAACAGGATCCCAGAAGAAATCATGGACTTGATTAGAACCAAGAACAAAGCAAGTAAGAGATATCACAACACTAGAGCCCCACAGGACAAAACAACACTAAACAATCTCAATGATAAAGCTCTACAAAACCACTGAAATCAAGAATTGGAAACCAAATTAACCACAATCAACTCAGATCACTCTGTATGGAAACTCTTATAAATCCTATGCACCAAAAGGCAGCCCTTACCTCCTATACAAACAAAACAAGGAATAGCACACACAGACAAGGAAATGGCAGAAGCCCTTATAGACAACCTGGAGGAGCAGTGCAGCCCATCATACAAAAGTCGTAACATCAACTTCATCTATAAAGTTCATCTGCAGGTCAGGAAATCATTAAATCTTCCCACTGAATACTCAGAACCCATCTCCCCCACTATCCCAGGAGAAATAACTAAAATCATAGCACAAATGAACAACAAAAATGTCTCCAACCCTGATGGCATCACTAACAGAACACTAAAGTTGCTACCAAGAAAAGCAATAATACACACTGTTAACATAATAAATGCAATCATCAGATTTCAGCACATCCCAACAACCTGGAAAACAGCATATATCATACCTATAAAAAAAGATATCCTGGAAAAGTCACTGAAAAGGTTATACTCACAAGGCTACAAGCAATCACTGACATGCTCAGATTATCCCAGACGAGCAATTTGGATTCTGCAGAGAACACTTCACAGCACAACAAATACACCGATTGGTAGAATATATAGCAGGAGGCTTTAACTGGAACCTCCAGACTGCTGCAGTCTTCATCAACATAGCAAAGGCCTTTAATAAGGTGTGGCATCAGGGTCTTCTCTACAAACTTATAAAATTTAGGTTCCCAATAAAACTAGTCAAACTAATTAAAGCATACCTAAGTGACAGACACATGCAAATCAAACTAAATGGAACAGTGTCATCAAAATGCAAGATCCATGCAGGCATGCCACAGGGCTCCCTCTGAGCTCTCTACTGTTCTTGATCTATGCAGCTGATATCCCCCCAAACCCGAGAAATATCATTACAGCATTATATGCAGATGACACTGCAATACTATCAAGATCTCGCAGCCCTCTGCTGGCAATTAGAAGGCTGCAAGGCAGCGTCAATGCACTAGAAACTTGGCTGACAGATTGGAAGATCTAGGTAAACCCACTGAAAAGCTCTGCTGTACTATTCTCCCGAAGAAAAGTCACCAGCAAGGATAACAGAAGTTACGTAATTTGGTGTGAAATTGGATAGCAAACTCCTATTTAGTAATCACATTAAACTAACAGGAATGAAGACATCCAGAGTAATTGCACAACTCTATTCCCTGATCAACCGCAAAAGCAAATTAAATAAGAAACAAGCTAACTCTGTTCAAAACTGTAATTCACCCAGTTATCACCTACACCTCTCTAGCATGGAGTCATACTTCAGAAACCAACATGCAAAAACTAAAAAGAATCCAGAATAAGTGCATAAGAATGATCCTGGATGCTCCATAGTACATAAGAAACTCCCAGATCCACCAAGAAGTAAACATCCCTTATATGCACTGTCATCTCCACGACTTAGCTGAAAAATTCTTTTCCAAGGCAAACCTGCACTCAAATACACCGATCAAACAAGCCAACAACTATGGTGAAGAAATACACTGCAAATACAGAAGACCAAAATCAATTCTACCACATACCAAACATAATACTTTAACAAGCAGAGACAAACAAGTTATTGTTTCTGTATCGAGCCTTGATATGACCCCATCTAGACTACTGTGCCCAGATATGGGTGCCAGAGTTTCTTCTTGATGAGGAGGAGGTGGAGAGAATCCAGAGATGAGTGACCAAGATGATTGCAGGTCTGTGGAATGAACCTTATGAGAACAGGTTTGTGGGTTTCAAAAATTTGTTGATAGGTGGAAAAGGGGAGATATGATTGAGACATTCAAATTACTGAAGGGTTTCTATAAGATTAATCCAGAAGATATTTTTGAGAATAGGACTGTTGGTGGGAGGACTACAAGCCACACATGAAAGCTGGTCAAGAATGTGGTTAGCAGGGTTGTTAAAGGTAGGTTTTTTACTTGGAGAGTGGTGAATGAGTGGAATAAGCTGCCAGAATCTGTTGTGGGTGCTACAACCAAGAATGAGTACAAGGCGAGGTATGATAGATACTGCGTGAATGTCGAATAGTTGTTCTTGACATGATGTTAGGGCCTCCGTTGATAATAAAAACTAGCCTCAGGCCACAAAAGGGTGAGCAGGTAGCTCAATAATACCTCATTCATTGTATCACTTATACAGATAAAGGGAAACAAGAATAGCATTTTTGCTTCACCCATCCAGCCAGTAACGTTATGCGACTTTCCCACTCTCGTACATTCGAGTTAGGAAATTTTTTTTTTTTTTTTTTATTGCCCTACGTAATTTGATTGGATATTGTCAGAAAGATGGGGTGGGAAAACAGGAAATAATCATAAAACATATACTAATTCTCTAAAATGCAATTCCTGACTATTTGTTATGCCCGTAGTTTTTTAGAGTAGTGCATTGGCTAAGGAAAACAGAAGAGGTTATTACACAAATACAACTTTTTTTTTTTTTTTGATAAAACAATAACTACAAAGGACATAAGTTACTGAGAAGTTAAACCACACAACCATTTAACACATATTAGATTGTAAAATCCACACAATAAACCTCACAGTGTATTTAACATTAAGTTAATTTATAAGGACGTTTTCTGTGACATTGCTATACAAAATTTGTGCACTGTGATCACAAGTAATATAAACTCATCCTTTAAGTGTAGCAATTTAAATCTTGTCTAGCTGCATAAACTCCTTTTTAGCACTATTCCCTCTCTTACATTTAAACACACATTGAATATCCAAACACGAATATAAGCATACTCTTCTCCCTCAACACTTTTGATTTAGAAACCGCCTGTTTACAAACACTTAAGCAACATACACAATTCCGATATACACACTATAACAAAGTTACAAAAGCTGTAGTTTACTCACATAACCAAACGTGAACTGTCCCAAAATTTTACAACAAACCACCTCAGGTCTTGGTCATTCCTTTCCTGGAAAACTTTTCTTGCTGTTGGGACTTTCGCTGGCAGTAATCTTATAGAAACTGCCGACATCGGAAATTCTCAGATCAGCACTATTGGACCTCTACTGCCTAGAGCATCGCTCCCCAAACTGTGGGCCACGACCCCTTGGCAGCCGTAAGTTTTGTTGAGGGGACCGTGAAATAATGAAAACAAATTTAAAATATTTTAAGACTAAGTGTTTTTTTTTTTTAATCGTAAAATAAACTTATTTAATTTTTATTATTTCGTTTTTGTTATTTTTTTTATATTTTAATAGAAAGAAAATTAAACATTGGTGTTGGTTCACAAACTTTGCTTCCTGCGTATTTCGGCGCTTAATGAATATTAGTAAATATATGCTTATTCATATAAGTTTCATTTCAAAGGTATTGATTAAAAGCACAAAAAGCTTACAAACGCAAAATCTTGAATATAAATACAATAAGTATTATAATAATATATGTCTGTATTACGATTTTTTTTCAATGGGGGGGGCCGTTAAATATTTTAATTTTTCTAAAGGGGCCCTTTCATCCATAAGTTTGAGAAGCACTGGCCTAGAGAACGCAGGCAACAGGTATACGGCTGGATACTCGGAGACAGCCGACGTCTGGAACACAACCGGCACGTGTGGGAGACTCTCCGACGATCACGGGAACACGACCCGACTACTAAAAGGAAATGCCGTGAAGACGACTGCAGAAAAACGAAAGCGAGTTGATACTTGACATTCATATCATTAGGGGTGAAGTTAGATGCTTTTCATATTCCCTGCTATCTGTTAGCGACACAGTGAGGGGAAAAAAAATTTATTTGCTCTCCATGAATAGGCGTGGAGATTATGTATAGCTACTGGATATTAAAATGGCTTTTGGTCTTTTATGTTTGAATAGTTCCGTTGCATGGTAGGATATAGCTTGCTGAACCAAATGAATGGGGTGTTTTGACGTTTTTAGGAAAAACTTTGTTGCTAAAGATTGCAGGTAAGAGAAGATATAATGGAATTTTTGTATCTCGATGAGGTTGATTGTTTCTGATGAACTATAGAGAGTTTAGACCACTTGTTTTGTACACGTTGCAGTTCGAGAATATTAGTATTGGAGGTATGGCTCTAGGCCGGAGAGGCAAAAGTGATTATGGTACCAATCGTCAGCTGGTATAAGAGCAATTTGTTTCTGATGTTTAACTTGCTGTTCCTGTTAGTTATGGGGTAGATCTGGGCGATGGCTTTAGATGCCTTTGCACATGCATACTTGATGTGCTAGTTAAAATTTAATTTTTTGTCCATCATTACAACAAGGTGTTTCTGTGTGCCAGAGAATTTTAGTATTGAACAGTAAGACGTCTCCTGCAGGGGATATCGATCTTTTCGCGAATAGAATGGCTGTGTTCTTTTGGGGATTTACTTGTAGTCTCTTGGAGAACCATTTCTCTAACTTTAGATTGTTTTCTTGAAGATTTTTAGTAACAAGGTGTGGCCAAAGAGATTTGGCTAATAATGCTGTATCATCTGCATATATGATATAGGGCTATGATGGACGACATTGGGTTATGCAGAATATCTGACATGTATATAGAGAAAAGTAACGCAGCCAATAAGGATCCTTGCGGAATTCCGGCCAAGACATAGTGCTGGGCTGAAGTTGTACCATTTATCTTGACTTGTACTATTCTGTAGATATGATCTAATTAGGTGTACCATTTTCAATGAGATACTGGCTGAGATAAGTGAATGTAGCAATCCAAAGGGAAAAATTTTGTCAAATGCTTTGGATAAATCAAGAAAAACAGCTCCATTGTATTGATGCCAGTTGTAGCTGGTCGTGATATATTCAACTATTCTGAGAATTTGTTGAGTAGTGCTATGGTACTACTCAACAAAAGTCGAATACTAAATTGTTCTTTTGGAAGGATGTTTAGTTTATTTACTGAAGCTTGGAGTCGCGAAAGGATGATTTCTCTGCAATTTTACCCGAGTTCGAGTTGAGACTGATTGGACGATAATTTCAGGCAATTGTGTGTCCTTTCCTGGCTTATGATACCTTAAGATTGCATTTATTATTACGGTCAGGTTCACTACATCTTTTAGGGGCAGCAGCTTGATCACTTTATTTGTAATGATGCCATATGGTCCCAGAACATTTTTCTTCTTTAATTTTTTATGATATCCTATATTTCAGCAGGTGATGTGAGTGCATTATCGTCAGCACTGATATCAGGGAGATCTAATGAGTGTCTGACCTGTCTATGAATTTTAGACAGGGGATTGAAGTCTAAGTTTTCATATGAAGGTTTGCACTTCTAAATATTTTGGTATGGCTTCTGCCTTTTCTACGTCTGTGGGAAAAATTCTCTGGTCAGAAAGTATAGTGGAAAGGGGTCTTCCTTTCTTTCTGATATTCCCTAGTAGTCCCAACATAGAGTGATCAGAAGGTGAGATAGAAATTAACTTTTCTTTCAACAGTTGATCTCTGTAAGCAATGAGTGTATCTCCCACTGCAACATTAAGTCTGCTATAAATTGTTTTGTGTTGTAGCGCCCGGGTATTCGGAAATCTTTTCCTCGCTCTGTTTTTTCCTCTGATGAAGTTCATAATGTCTTCTGGCAGACCACCAGACTTGGGGACTGATTTGTAGGAGGTGGCCATCATTATAGTGGAGTTAATTTGTTGGGTGAGACTGGTGACTTGGGAGAGCGAGCTAAGAACTACCAGCTCCTTATGTACCATACTTATACCTTTATTCTCATGGTCTGCGCTTCAGGGATGAGCGTATAGCGTTATGACGTCAAAGCTGCCCGTTTCGTTAACAACACGTAGCCTCATGACCTTGGCAGATATTTGCTATTGCTAATCTTGTTTACAATTACGTCGACCAATATTCACTTTTACAGCAATTCGTATAACATTGCATCCAGGACATAATATTTTTCTCATTACATTTCAAATATTAGGATAAGCTCAGAGAAATAAAATTGTGGAAAATTGGTTGCGAAAAATAAACATAATAATTATTTTTTTTTTTTTATTTCGCAACAGATTTTACATATTTATGATAAATATAATTTTTTTAGATTTTAGAACATGTCATGTCTTAATATAAGCTAAATTTACATGTTCCCTGTTAAAAATTTAAACCTACTGTTTAGAACGAAACTTATCTGCTTTCATAATCGAAAAATGCATTCTAGTACTTACAAACGTTGGTTTCAAATTAGGATAATAATAAAGCATTACTTTCATATATAATATTGATATATAATAAAAACAATATTCTTAGGTTGTGTTGATGGTATCTGTGATATCCATCAATTTTAGAGTTGATATTTTATGAACGGCATTGATTCTAGATCCCAGCGGGTCGTAGTTAGTGGCTTGGGAGTTAAAGTTATAACATGTTTTTCTAAGCATTCTACAACATACTGTTGATGCTGAGAAAAACACGTAAAATTTCTGAACTGTTTCAAAGAATGACATTCCCTGAACTCAGTTGTCAATGATGCTGCTATGTCATCTAGAGAAGGAATTTCATTCTTTGAAACAGTTCAAAAATTTTACGTGTTTTCAGCATCAACAGTACGTTGATGCTGAGAAAAATGTATGAATGCTATGCATAAACATTTACTCTCAGTTAATGTTCACACATTGCATTTTCGAATGTTCCAATTAATTCAGTAAACTGTAAAAATTTCCCGTTATCATAAACAAACAATTTATCAGATGTTCCACGAAGGACAAAACGTTGTTGAGCTAAAAATTGAACAATGGCAATTAGACGTTCTATTGAGCCCATCCAATGCCGAGCCACTGCATTTAAAATTTTTTGTTGCTTTGAATCAATCATCTGTTCTAATTTTAGCCTATTCGTCTTCTTTAAGATATAATTGCCGCTGGTCATTATATCCGCCAACAGTGAATAAAATTTTATTAGTGAAAAACAGCTTACAGCAGAAAAAAATACCGAATCTTTTTCCTTAGGATAAACAAACCGTGACCGATTAATATGTTCTCCACTACTTGTTTTTCCCTAGTTCAATGATTTAATGAAAATTGCCGACCATTAGAGCAGCGCGGGGTACATTCTTTGGCGAAACCAAAAAGTAATTTGGAAAACCACATCACTTTTTGTTCTTGCCGGAGGATCTTTCATTACGATTTCCAGTCTTTCAGCATCACCTAAAAAGGGATTTTCCTGGATCAATGTTAATTTCAAGTTCATCAGTTAATTTTTTTTTTTGAAGAGGATGATTGTTGGAAGTTTTTCCAATTGACTATACTATAATAAAAGATACCAAGAAGTATCTGATTTAATTTTTTATCCAAGTGTAAGCAAACAAAATATTTTGCACCTGATATATATAATCAGAATAGGGCAACGCGTATATAAAAGTTCATGACTTGCCTTAGTATCACATATTTCAAAATACATATACTTATAGGTATATATAATTTTATGCATTATGGGAAGGGGCACTACCCAAACCGGTTTCCGTGATTGTGTGTGGGGATTACCACTCCAAACGTCAGATCCCTCAGATCACCCAACAATGAGCGAACTGATGATCATTTAACTCTGCGTGCCTGTGCTCAAAGACAGGCTCACGTGCCACCAAGCAGAACCATTCATATTCCAGGGAGAGGCAATTGTCAAATGGACCCTCATACAAGCCATCCGAACAGATCCAAATCCCTGGATACTCAAAAGCATCCCAAGGGAAAAACCTTAAGAGAGAAAAAATTCTGCTTCCCTCCCCCAATGAAACAACCAACAGGTAACAACTTTTATTGAAGTCTCATCAGTGAAAACCACACACAGTTTATATATATATATATATTGAAGTCTGATCAGTGAAAACCACACCCAGTTTATATATATATATATATCTGCATTACTTCAATGTCTGTATATATGTCAATAATATATGTCTGTATTACTTCTATCTATCTATCTATCTATCTATATATATATATATATATATATATATATATATATATATATATATATATATATATATATATATATATATATCTGCATTACTTCAATGCAGATATATATATGTCTGCATTACTTCTATCTATTTATCTATATATATAGAGAGAGAGAGAGAGTAATGCAGACGTAGCATTTTCATATACGAGTTGCCAAAAGTGTCACAACTTATTATTAAAATATTCTGGATTAGAGAAAGTTATTGGACGTTTTTACACACGGTCATACTATACTTTAAAGATACCAAGAAATTATATACTTGGTTTAATCCTTTATCCAAGTGTAAGCAAAATTTGCGCCTGAAATATAATCAGGACTAGGTCAACTCGTATTTGGCAGCTAATGACTTCACATCACTTGCCTTAGTATTCCATCATGCAAAGCACACATCCTTATGGATATGTATGAGGCTATGCGTTATGGGAAGGCTAACTATCCAGACTGGTTATTATATATATTTACAATTTAAAAGTAACAAGAATTAATACATAGATAGGTTTATAGATAGATAATAATTTCAATAATCACATATCATATAAGAATTGAGTTCTCCATCTATCGCTTGCAAACATATTGATGACAATTTCAATATATTTCTAATTTGCCGCGTACTTTTACTTTCTTCCTGTGCCCACCAATCATACATAAACCTAATAATCACTTTCTCAGATAGTGAGATAGACCTTAACCATGTTTTCACACATCTCAAGATGATGAAACTCCTTTCAATGGTACAGATCTTAGTAGGTAATGTCATTCCAATAGATATTGACGAATTAATAGATGTCGCATTGTTCCTAAACTTTTGCTAAAGTTTGGGGAATATCAGTCGAAGGAATATTGTAAATTGCATTTTTCGCTTACTCTTTTGACGTTGTTTTGGAACTTAACTTATTTTCAGAATATTCTTGGGAAGAAACTGAAATGCTGGAAATGGTGTTTTGTTATTTGAGAAAAATCTTGATTTTAAGGACGAAATTAAATAATCTAAATATGGGATAAATATTGATTGCCAATAATAGTTTTCAGATATTTCCAGGATAGTTTCATTTAGATTTCTGTATGGAACAACGTCTAGGTATTTCTATTTTTATTGTTAATTTTTCAGAGATATCTAGTGAAAGTTTATAAATGTCTTCATTTTTTTTTCAGATTGTTCCCTATGAAATGCAAATATTTTAAATAAGTCCTCAATATATTGGTGAACGGCTAGTAAATCTAGCTATGGGTAATGTTTGGGTTATTGTTCGTGAAGACCAGAATATTTTGATATTATATTTAAACAAATGATAAATTTTTTATCATTTGTTTAATTATAATATTTAAACAAATAATAAACATTGAATTACTAAGTGATGTTACTAAATGATGCGCTTCTTCATGTGTTGATTCTGTCCAGTTCATACATAGTTCTTCTAATTTATTGAAAATTCTTAGAAACATCCGATATACTGTACTTGGATATTTCGAAGTCAATCTGGTTTCTGAAAGTAAAGGAATTGTTTGCACGGTGGCTTTTCGTTTTGAACTTTTTCTAAAAGGTTTTACTATAGATTTTGCAATTCCTATTGTGTGACGAACTTTTGATAGAATGTTTATGTCATTCACAACGAGTTTTAATCTGTGAGAAGCATAATGTTTATCAGTAGCATTTGGTTATATATATTTTTATCTGGATTTGAACACCAGATTCCTTTCCAGCCACACTTGTACGACAATCTTATCCTTGTCCAATTAATTTTATCATGTCCAAACCATGCTCTGAACATGTATTGAAAACAGCAAAACTAATGCCTTTAGCATCGTATCATAGTTTTGTTAAATTCCAAAAATCCTTCCTTATATTTTTATTTTCGTAAACAAACCTAATGGCAAGTTAAAGCTGCTCTATTCCAGCAATACCCGCAGTTTCAGTTTCGTTAACTAAGATTGAAAATTCAATAGATATCTGTTGGATTTTCAGCAGATACAATTTTCTTATTTCCATTTCAGAATGTTCTATTGGTTGATGTTCAATTCTTATATTTGGATGAGGACCTTCTAAAAAAGTCTCCCGCTTCTATCCGAAATTGAAATAAATCTTATAAATTTCCAGAATCACTCCTTTTCCTTCATAACGGTAGATCATATGTGGCACGAAATACAATGGCTGTTAAATAAAACTAATATAATTCTATTGGACTCTAGAGTTTTTTATATTGATTGATCAATTTGACAAATTATATATTTTTCTAGATGTTTGTGGATTGTTATAAAATTCTGTGCATCAGCACCAAGTTCTTTATGACATTGAGATGATATATGATTTTTGGCGGCTTGGTTAAAATATTTATATTTAATACATGCGCCTTGATAGCCGCGATGAATTTTGGTACAAACAAAACGCACCTTTTTATAGTTTTGAATAACACAACCAGGATGAGTCTTCCTATAACCAAGCTGGTGAGTATACCTCTAACTGTCTCTTACCAGAAGAATCTGGTTTGAAAACATCGTTCTTGTTGGGAACATAAGTACAAAGAAGATTTCGAATTTTAAAGTTGGTGTTATAGCGGATACTAAAATATCAGAACCAATAGCATATTCTAATAAATTATTTCATTAAATTGACTCGTCAGAGTCATTTTCAATGGATGTTCCAGGAATCGGTTCAACTTTTGTATCAGAAGGCATATATTTTTCCTTCTCAATTTCTATTTTCTCCTTTTTTGCATTTTTTTTCCCTATGGAAGAAAATAATTCCCGATATCCAGTGCTTTTTTTCTAGAAAAAAAGTGCCGGAATTAACATCTTGTTAAGCTTTTTATTAAAGAAAACTATATTAACATCTTAATTTAAATGAAATATAAAGCAGCTTTTGCTATCACGGAGTCGCATAAATGAATTAAATATAATTTATCTTCAGTATTTTTTTATTTTAGACATGATCAAATGTAAAATTAAACAAACAAATTAAAATATACAGCCATAGACCAAATATAAGAGCAAAAGTAAATTCGTAAAAACATTACATAATTAGAGAAGTTCATAATGTTTTCCAAAGTTTTGTCAAATTCTCGTCGAACAAATCGTCTCGACTCCTTTCTTTCCTCTTAGTATCTAAGGCCGAATGTCGTCATCTAAATAATCACAGATCAATATACTGTGAAGGATCGAAAAGTCTTAACGGTGGTCCAACGAGTTTGATGAATAAAAGTGCCGAAACTGTTTTATTCTTGAACGAAGCTCTTGTTGGGGTGATAATTAAATTCATCTGCGAAAATCTGCGTCACATTCACTTGATGAAATGGGAATGGTATTCAGAGCATGTACCAAGCGCAATAGTTTTCTGGGTATGACTTTTCGAGAATGTATTCACGGAATCAACGAATCATTTCTCTTTCATTTAGTTGTAGTCGGATTGTAAAATTTCTAATTTCCGCCTCTCCGAATGCTAGTTGAGCCTTATTATCTTCAGGCCAAATTTTTTGGTCAAGCACGCGAACACACTTCGGGCTCGCGTGCTTGACTGCGAGCTCAACATCTTCACTATCAAGCCAACTCTTTTCAATTGACTTTTTCAATTTGGTATGAAATGATTTTGGTTGAATAGGAAGATTATTTTTTGTAGCTTTTTGGTGAAGTAAAACTCCACGAAAGCGTAGATCGCGTACAGCAGCTGCAGAACATCTATAATAGGGTCCAAAATTCTGTCTTCTTTCTTCAAAAACTTGTGCAAGTGCATTTATTTTCTGATTTGCCATGTAAAGGTTCATGCCACTGTCTTGCAGGTCCAAACTTAATTCAGACAATTCTTGGGGAGCGCCACACATCAATCCTAGATCCAATAAAAAGTCTGTAGATGTTATTTTCTTCTTAAGCCATCATAAGTACATTTATCATTTTTATCTCTTCCAGGATCATGCATCACATCTTAAAAATGATGCACTACAGATTCAAAATTATTTCTTACAGCTAAAACTGAACGGATACTAGATGACACCCAAGGAAATTTTTCTGACAGCAATTTTTTCACTCCACGTTTACACCCTAACATTACAGCAGCGCCATCGCCTGCTAGAGAAACTAAATATATTTTTTAATAATCTTTGCCATCCCATAATATTTAAGACATTGAAGTAAGGAATCAAATACACTTTTTGCCATTACGTTTTCAAGTTCGATCCAGTCCAAATATAAATTTATCGGTGAATTAATTCCAACACCTTAGATACAGCATCGAATATACACTCTGAGAGTGGTTTTCTTGCTTATTGTTGTTGATTCATCAATAATCAATGAAATTATATATTTGGATTGTACGATTTCTTTAAACACATTTTTTCTCATTCCTTCACTTACGTGATTCACAATATTGATACTTGCATTTGTTGAATGAAGAATATGACCCATTTTCAATTCCGTATAGTTCTTGCAGATCAATTTCCCTTTAAAATTATGGAATGATTGGTTTTCCTTTGCTACTTTATAGGTAGTTTGAAAACTTTCTAGGGTTAATTTTTTTCCAGGATATCATGATTTATAAAAAACGTTTTCAAGGGTCTTTTTTTCGGATTCAGAAACAATTTTTAACGCTGCTTTGTATGCAGGAGATTTTCTGTGATCGACATTTTTTTTCGAAGTGAGCTCATCTGTAGCTTCCTATCTTTGCCAGAATATGTAATCTCAGTGTTGGCCCATTCTTTGGAAATTTTCATTCTCATCTTTGTTTCAATTCCAAGAGTTCTAACCTTTCTGCAAAGTGTACAGCCAAGTTTCTTTTTGCAGATATACATCCATTCATTTATAGGGCAAAAATCTTTTTTTTTAATCTAATGTCCGTCAATTCGGCCAGTCATTTTCAGTTTGTCCTTGCTCCTCAAGATGAGATGATTCGAAAATTCTTGCTTGAGATGATTCGAAAACATCAACTGGCACCATTATTTCCACATTTGTTGACGTCGTGTCTGTTATTATTCTGGGGCTTTATATTAATGTGACTGGTGGTTGAGAAGTAATTGGAAATCTTTTTCATTTTCAAACTTGGAGTCAGACTTTTACACTAAAAAGTAAATAAAAAAAAAATGCTAAAAGGATAAATAACGTTAAATCTACATCAATTAACTAAAGATATGTTTTAGATAAATAAGTCTTTTACGGAAAATCTTTCGCATATTGTAAATCCCACGTCCGTACAGCCACAAACGTAGATGTAATTGTGTGCATATGCGTGTTACCAGGCGACGCCTGGTAACACGCATGCGCACGTGTTAGGTACGCACGAACATTATTTCAAAAATTACATTTGAAAAATACTGTAAAAAAAAAAAATAGGTGCCGGAACGCCGTTCGGGTGCTTTATGCTAGAAAAAAAGCATTGCTGATATACATTCTGAACGTGGGGAAACATAAAGAGTATATTTTTTTTTTAGAATGGAACTATAAATACATTACTTTCATTCTTATATATATATATTATGACTATATTTATACAGAAAACAGATTACCTTTAATCGTCATCATTTACATGGGCTTTTTCGAAGTAACTATAAAATATGAGACACAATGAATTTGTCCCAACGTTGCGTCCACTTCTTAAACACATGTGAGAGTCCGTTTTTTGAGAGTTCTTTCAAAACCTCCTCTGCAGCTTTTACAGATGCTTTGTTGCTTTCGAAATGGCGGCCTCTTAGTGGTTAGGAAACAGCTGAGGAAACAGTCAGAAATCGCACGGTGCGAGATCAGGACTGTATGGAGGGTGTGGTAGGATATCTATGTTGTTCTTCTGCAAAACGTCCACTACACAACCAGCAATATGTGGCCTTGCATTATCGTGGTGCAATAAGAAGCCATTCTTCAGCAATGGTACACCACGTCCTTTTGACGTGCTGTACCATTGTCCGTAAAACATCCGCAAAGTATGAGCCGTTTACAGTATTCCCGGGTTCTACAGCGTGTTGGTAAACAATGCCTTCGTAGTCAAAAAACATTATGGCCATAACTTTACCAGCCAATTTTACAGTTTTTGCTTTCTTGGGGATAATTGCAGACGTATGCTTCCATTCACTGCTTTGTTGTTTCATTGTAGGGTCATAATGATACAACCAAGCTTCATCTGCTGTAATAGTGCGTTTTAAGAAGTTGTTGCCTTCTTGTTCCAGTCTTTCTTTCCATTCTGTACACATCCACTCGATGCTGCATTTGCTCCGGCGTCAAGAGTTTGGGAATCCATCGGGCGCAAACACGTTTCAGTCCCAAATATTCAGCCATGATTGAGTGAACAGTTCCCACAGAAATATTCAGGACAACATGCAGCTGGCGTACTGTAATTCTGCGATCCTCCTTGATAATAATCGCCGCTGTGTTGATCATTGTCCCTATGATGGACGTTGAAAGTCTTCCCTCACGTTCAAGATCTTCCACATTTTGCCTTCCTTCCTTAAAAGTTTAATGCCAACGAGAAGCACTTGCCCTCGACATTGCTTCATCGTAGAAAGCTTCGCGTATCATGTTAAAAGTGTCAGTTGCCGATTTTTGCAAACGCACACAAAATTTAATCGCATAACGCTGTTTCAAGGACGCTTCCATTTCGACGACTGGTCACAGTTCCTAATTGCGCCGAAACAAGCTCGCGTTTATTCACGTGATATTCTGGCACATCAGCCCGTATACGCCATCTTTCAATCTCCTTTGTTAACAGACAGGCAGCATTTCTTTATTCCACAGAAATTAATATTGTGATGAGTGGTTTCGCGACAGTAAAATTAGTCTTATTACTTATTGTACAGCTCTCGTATATATTAGAATTCACATTTACCTGGTTAATATGATATGAAAATTAATAAAGTTTAAAGGACTAAACAGCGAGTAAAATAAAGAATGGGATTTAACAGGAACACTACCAGTTTTGTTGATAAAACAACTTGTTCAGGTGTACAACTGCATATAATTATAAACAAAAAGGACAGAAACATTACATAATAACAACAAGATCCACTATAAACCGAAGTGTATAGTATTTCATTACTTCAGTTTATAGTAGATTTGTTGTTATTATTATGTAATGTTTTTCTCGTTTTTTGTTTATATATCTATATATATACAGTATATGCCTCAAGGGTTCACTCTAGTGAGTACGGGGCATGGCGAACCCGAAGCACCTGAAGGTGGACCACGACCTACTTCATGTAATATACACCTGTTATATTATCTGTGGACTGGTCCCTACTCTTCTTTCCCTCTGTGTTTCTTTTCACCTTGCTCCTTCCCCAATGCTATTAGAGTATTCGAGGGCTAGGGGTGATTCTGTCATATTTACCTATTTTTTTTTATCTCATGCACCAGCCCACCCCCCAGTTAAAAATGGTGAAGACAAATCAGAGGTCTATACCGCATCGGTCGTCGCGCGGGTTACCAAGGACCGCACTGGATGTTAGGCTTCCTGGACAGCCAGTGACGAATGGGCTACAGGAGCAAGATCTACAGAACTCGAAAGTATTTACTAGGAAAAAGTGGAGCATGGCTGAAAATAGACAAGTCATGCAGTGCTTCTTCAGCTCAAACCCATCAGTTAGGGGATTTCAGAAACGAATGTTCCAACTTTGGCTTGAACGACACCCAATTCTGAAATTTCATTCGAAAGGCTGATGCAGCAACGCAGCTTCATTATCAAACGCAAGATATTTAGTGAACTTGAGCTGGAAGCACTGAAATCTCAAGCTGTAAAAGGAGACCGTACTGACCCTGAAGTGACCAAGAATATGAATGAAGCAGAACCAGATTCCAACGTGCAGAGTGCTGAAAATTTTGAAAATATACAAATAGTTGAAAGGAAGCTATCATATAAGGAACAAGAACTCGCACGAAAAATTATCGAGCAAATGAACAGCAACCATTAGGCTTCCAGTATTGAGACAAGTACCTCAACAAAAACTGAAGGAACTCCTACAAGAGGCCAATAAAGCTACAAGAGCTATTCCTACTGGAACTATTGGCCAAACGAATCAAGTTATATAATCAATAGCCTACGTCGTAACATCTGAATTAGGATATAAGATTAGTGAACCCATAAGCAGTAAAGCTCAGGAACCAAAATGGAAGCATCGACTGGAGAATAAAATTCTTAAACTCAGAGCAGACGTGAGCAATTTGAAAAACTTTAAGGAAAAGAAGCTGAAAAACACAAAAATCCGAAATAACCTCATAAAGAGATATAATACTGGAACACGACCTATTGATGAAGTATTAGAGGAAGTGAAGCAAAAAATAGTTGCAGTTGCAGCTAAAATAAGAAGATACAGTGCACGCATTGAACAGTACAAGCAAAATTCGATGTTTCGCGCAAATCAGCACCAGTTTTACAAGAAAATTGATAGCTGCAGGAATGATAACCTTAAAGAAAATATAAATAGAAATATCAGAGACAAAGAAAATACACTAAAGTTTTGGAAAAACCTATGGGACAACCCTAAGAAGCACAATAACAGGGCAAAATGGATTGAACAAATCTCAAGAACTAAAAATGGACCAACTGAAAATAACAATTGAAATGGTTCAAAAGCAAGCTAAAAAAATAAAAAATTGGTCAACACCCGGGAAGGATGAATTACATGGCTACTGTTTGAAATATCTAACAGGCTTACATGAAAGACTTGCCAACCAATTTTATGATGTTTTAGAAAGAAAATGCGAAGAAGAGTGGCTCACAGCAGGGAAAAGGTTTTTGATCATAAAGGATAAAGAAAAAGGTCCAAACCCAGAAAACCTCCGACAAATAACCTGCCTGTCAACAACATTTAAGCTACTCACAGGCATACTAGCTGATATAATATACAGCTATCTTAAAGCAAATTCTCTTCTCCCAATTGAACAAAAAGGTAACAGCAAAAATTCAAGAGGCACAAAAGACCAATTACTGATTGATAAAATGATTCTTAAAAATTGCAAACGTAGAAAAACCAACCTTCATATGGCTTGGATAGATTATAAAAAAGCGTTTGATTCGGTGCCTCATACTTGGATTTTAAAATGCACAGAACTATTTGGTATTAGCGAAAACGTGCAAAAATTTTTGCAATCCAGCATAAAAAACTGGAAAAAAACGTTGGTTATAAATAGAGAAGAAATTGGAGAGGTAAGCATAAAAAGGCGCATCTTTCAAGGAGACTCATTATCTCCTCTGTTGTTTATATTGTCATTGATCCCCTTAACTAGAATTTTAAATAAAACTGCTCATGGTTATAAAACTGCGCAAAAGAGTGCAAAGATATTTCACCTTTTATACATGGATGATCTGAAGTTGTATGCAAAATCAGAGAATGAACTCGGATCGTTGCTAAACATTGTGCACATATTCAGTCAAGATATATCAATGGATTTTGGCTTAGACAAATGTGCAATTACTGGAATAACAAGAGGAAAGTTTGAAGATATGAACGAAATAGAGCTGCTCAATGGTGAAATAATGAAAACAATAAAATTCGAACACAGCTACAAATATTTGGGAATTTTAGAAGCATCACAAATTCTGCACAATAAGATCAAAGAAAGAACTAGAACAGAATACATAAGACGATTAAGAAAACTTCTTAAGCCAATGCTTTATGCTGGAAATTTGATAAAAGAAATTAATACCTGCGCCATACCTGTTCTGAGATTCAGCAGGCATTGTTGAATGGACCAAGCTAGAGATAGAAGATGTAGACCGAAAAACTCGAAAATTAATTACAATGCACCATGCCCTCAATCTTCGCAGTGATATTGATAGGCTCTATCAATCATGCAAAAAAGGAGATAGAGGATTATTACAAGTGAAGCAAGTTATTGAAGAAGAAAAACGAAATTTAAATGATTATCTGCAGCAAACAACGGAAAAATTTCTAATTGAGGTAAGGAAAGAGGGTTTATTTAAACCCATGGAGACAAAATTGGAATACAAAACCAACCAAGTAAAAGTGAGAACCGAAAGATGGAAAAATAAGGCATTGCATGGAAAATACCTTCACAACATAGAGGACAGCGCTGACAGCAACTTGACCTGGCAATGGTTGAGGAATGGAGCACTAAAGAAAGAAACAGAATCGGTAATTTTTGCAGCACAAGAACAGGCCATTAAAACCAAAGTTGTGAAGGCAAAAATACAAAAAATCCAAGAAGACAGTAAATGTGATTGTGCAAAGGAAAGGAAGAAACGGTAGACCACATTATAAGTGGATGCAGCAAAATCGCACAAATTGAGTACCGTAAAAGACATGATAACGTAGCTAAGATAATCCACTGGCATTTATGTAAAAAGTATGGGTTTGAAGTATCTAAAGACTATTGGAAGCATAAAGTTCACCAGAAAGTGGTTGAGAATGAAAAAGCTAAAATACTCTAGGATTTCAAAATCCAGACTGACAAAAGCTTGGAATGTAATACACCCGATATTACAGTGTTTGAAAAAAAGTGAAAACAAGGGTGTTATGTTTATCGAAATATCAGTACCAGGAGATAGTCGGACTGACAATAAAGAAAATGAAAAAATTACAAAATATCGCGATTTGCAAATCGAAGTTGAACGAATCTGGCAAAAGAAAACGAAAGTTGTTCCCATAATAATAGGTGCTTTAGGCGCCATCCCTAAAACATTGAAAAAACATCTAGAAGCACTCGAGTTAGATGAATTAAAAATTGGGCAGCTGCAAAAGGCCGCTTTGTTCGGCACAGCTTTCATTTTCAGAAAGTATTTCCACAACTCATAGGGCCTTGGGTAGGGCTCGAATTAATGGAATATAATCAGCCTTTTCTTAAGAGTGAGGAAGCAAATCAAGCTTTGATGAATATTATATATATATATATATATATATATATAAATTAACAGGCAGACTTTATTCAAATTCAGCTAATTGATTAATCTCCAAATCCTAAATTAAATTATTTCAGTTTAAAAGCAAAAAATCTTAAAATTGACACGTAAAATAATATTAAATTACATACACTTACCTTTTAAAAATGTATTTTTCTTTTTAAGTATGTTTCACTATAAATTTACAATTCAAACTTTACTCAGTGACTGAGTAGACACGGAAGGCAAACGAACTGGTCGCTGTTCACAACAGTAATGAACTTTTGTTTTTGACAAATCAGAAAAAGATGAACGAAAAACAGGAACGCGTGTTTTATTGCTGCAATAGATGAAACATGGGTTCTATGGTTACCCCGTTGTGGGCCGAAACTTACCAATATGTAATAAAAATTTAAGACAGACAAAGCGTCACACAGAAATATATTTGCCTAATTTACCATAAGGTGCATTAGGCGCAAGCAGGGGCCTCACTCTCTATGGGGGGCACATTTAAAACCTTAATCCTCACAAACGACAATATAAAAAACAAAAACAGTCTAGTTACAGTTGCAAATTAAAATAATTACTTTTAAATATTAAATTCATAATATAAAAACCCGAGGCCACTGAAAATTTTGTTAGTCTCCTGCTTCATTTTAAATGCATTGTTCTTTCCTTAGAATATAAAACTAACAAGAACTCCTGTATTCCATAAAATTCAAGTACCTAATTAATTAATTAGGTACATGAATTACGTACAAAAAGTAATTGTACCACAGAACTTTTAACATTCCCATACCGAAATTAAATTGTGATTATTATAAATTGGCAAATTTTGCATATTTCCTGATTTATATCATTTCCTGATAATTATAAATAATTAAATTATGTGATATTGGGGAAATTAATGTTTATAAAGCAATTTCATCATTCAAAAGCAATATCAGAATAAAATGTTTCCAACATCTTTAAATCAATCAAAAAGGCGTAAAAAAAGTAAATAAAATACATTTCTGTGTGTATTCTGCAATTGTTAGCGAGTTTTTAGTGTGTCTACTGGTCTGGTTCTTTCCTCACGTTCTCAATAATTTTCTTTGGCTAACAGACTATTACTTGAGATTAAAGGAATAGGTGTATACCCCCCCCCTCCTAAAAATGAATAAATGTATTCGTAATATATATGTGCCTTTTCTTTTAAATAATTTGAATCTATTTTTTTAATCTTTTTTTTTTTTTTTCAGGATAAACTGGTCACTGTAAAATAAGAAATCATTTTGGCATAAATACCTTATCAGCCTGTAAACGATATTTCAGTTTTTCTGTGTTAGGATGTCTGCTAATCTAAAATTTGAAATGAAACAAGACATTCTTGATGTATTTTGAACTACAGCTTGAGATCATTTAGTGTCATTTCTGGGAAACATTCTCTTGACTTTCTGAATGGAAGTGAGAGTGCTAAACACAGATGTGTTTAGCTTTTCTTCCAGTGTGGACCACGGACTGAGTAACTTCGCAGTTTAATCCAGAGATTAAATTGATGGTCAGTTTACTGCATAACGTTCTTAAGAATATATCACCCTGTGATTTCCCATAATCCTGTTAGGAAAGAACAGATGGCTGAGGCATAGAACTTGTGGTCATTTTGAGACAAGTTCATGAGATAACAGAAGCTTATTTTTGTACTGTTGATATCCGTATTAAATATATCGATAACAGCAGTTTCTATGTCACATAAACAGGGCCTTAATTTTCAAGTTTATTATTATTATTATTATTATTTATAAATTAGATTGATTTTTCGCTACATTTTTTGTGCATCTAGTTATTTCGAGAGTAAATATGGAGTAACAAAAGTGGATGTTAGTAAGTTATCGTTAAGCGACCTTACTTAATGTGGGATAAGCTGTAGAAGAAGTTATCGTTACTATTTCTTGGCTCTAGTTTTTAGTTAAAGCTGGACCTATTATGCTTAATACTGCAAATTCAAAAAAAAAAAAAAATCAAAGCTGAAGTTGATTAAATCTTAATAATTGTGCGATAATGTTGAATTGAATTAATTCTTTATATATACAGGGTGTCACAAAATTCATGCAAGAAGTAATTTTGATAGAAA
The DNA here is from genome assembly GCF_054136105.1 of Typopeltis vanoorti. Lineage (NCBI taxonomy): Eukaryota > Metazoa > Arthropoda > Arachnida > Uropygi > Thelyphonidae > Typopeltis > Typopeltis vanoorti. The sequence goes on from NW_028328269.1 coordinate 63,036, forward strand.
ACACAGGTTTTTAATTAAAAAGTGTAATTTCTTATTGATTCATAAAGTATACAGTATAGGGTTATGCATGGAATAGCATATCGGGTAAATGGCCTCCACGGCTATGCTGGCACATACACACTCTTTTGTCGAAATTTTCCATGACTGTTTTGCATAAATGTCGCTGAATTTCATTGATACAGCGCTCAATTTCCTCCTTCAAGGCGTGGGTAGTTGTGGGCTTGTTGGCAAAAATCTTAGACTTCAAAAAACCCCAAAGAAAAAAGTCCAACATCGTTAAGTCACATGATCTGGGTGCCCAATTCTGATCACCAAAACGGGAAATTACATGACCAGGAAATGACTCCTGCAGTAATTGAATTCTTTCTCGGGCTGTATGGCATGTGGCACCGTCTTGTTGAAACCACATGTCGTCCACATCCATATCTTGCAATTTAGGCACAAAAACTGGATTATCATGTCGCGATAGCGAGCACCATTAACTGTTATTGCCTTACCAGCCGCATTTTCGAAGAAGAATGGACCGATGATGACTCCAGCCCAAAATCCGCACCAAACAGTGACACGTTGTGGATGTATTTGTTTCTCAACAATCACTCGTGGATTTTCTGAACCCAAAATGCGACAATTTTGTCGATTAACGAAGCCATCAAGACGAAAATGAGCCTCATCGCTGAAGATGATTTTGTTCGAAAAATAAGCAACCACTTGTCCCATAAGCCATTCAACGAACTCTCTTCGCTGTGTGTGGTCAGTAGGCTTCAGTTCTTGAGTCAATTGAACTTTGAAAGCATAAAGACGCAAATCTTTCGTGAGAATACGCTGTAGAGAGCTTCTCAAAATGCCCAATTCAAGACCACGGTGCCGAATTGGTGTTCCCGGACTCTCAGCAACACTCTCACGAACTGCTTCGATGTTTTCTGTTGAAGGACGGCCAGAGTGTATAAGATCACTAATTGATCCGGTTTCCTTGAATTTTTTAATTAATCTTTTAACAGTTGATGAAGTTAAATCACTATTCCGACCATATTTTGTACGAAAATTGCGAACTGTAGCTGCCAAACCTTCATTATTTTTAAAATATTGCTCAACAATGAAAATGCGTCGTTCTTTCGTGTAGCGCTCCATTTTTAATACCCTGAACTGTCAGCTATCACGCTATCTTTTTTTTCTCGTTGGCAACACTTTACCGCACAAATGGCGCTAAATTTAAATC